>NW_016107368.1:0-9697 GCF_001604975.1 Cebus imitator | reverse complement strand
AAAAAAAAAAAAAAAAAAAAAAAAAGAATATGCAGACTGGAGATATGGCTTGTTTTTGGGTAGCCTCCTTGACAGATTTTCTTTCTTTTTGAGACAGAATCTTATTCTTTTTGCCCAGGCCGTAGTACAGTGGCGCAATCTTGGCTTACTGCAACCTCCGCCTCCTGAGTTCAAGTGATTCTCCTGCCTCAGTCTCCTGAGTAGCTGGAATTACAGGCATGGTACAATCCTTGTCTAATTTTTGTATTCTTAATAGAAATAAGGTTTCACCATGTTGGCCAGGCTGGTCCTGAATTCTTGACCTCAAGTGATCTGCCTGCTTTGGCCTCCCAAAGTGCTGCAATTACAGGCAGAGCCACCATGCCTGGCCGACAGATTTTCTTGCTGAACTTGTGTCATCCCAGATGTGAGTTCACTGTAGGCATGTAATAGAGCACAGCAGTAGGAGTAGAAATTAAATTGATATATAGGTCATGAAATCAGTCTAATTCAGTGGTCTCCAACCTTTTTGGCACCAGGGACTAGTTTTGTGGAAGACAGTTTTTTTTCAAGGACCTGGGGTGAGAGGGTGGGGATGGTATCAGGATAAAACTGTTCCACCTCGGATCATCAGGCATTGAATTATAATAAGGAACAGGCAACCTAGTTCCCTCATGTGCACAATTCACAGTGGATTTCACACTCCTATGGGAATTAATGCCGCTGCTGATCTGACAAGAGATGGAGCTCAAGCAGTAATGCTTGCTTGCCTGCTGCCCACCTCCTACTGTGAAGCCCAGTTCCTAACAGGCTGGTACTAGCCCATGGCCCCTTCGTTGCGGAACCCTGCTCTAATTAATGCATTTTATAAGGGACATATTATTGTAGCTAGATAAATAAGCAGTAATTATGCAGCATATTTCATAAGGCAGTGAATTTTCTCCTCTGTTTTATAATTCTGAAATGTAGTTATAGAATATTATATTAGTGATATTGGGATTTGTTCTACTGAATAAATATTATGGGTATTACATAGAGATGGAATTATTTTCGTCAGTGAAGTGGGTGTTTTAATGTTACTTTTGCTACTCATTTGAGATGACTGGAACTGAATGGTTTATTTTGGAAAAAGAGGTGGTAGTTTCGATTCTGTTTATGCTCTAAATGATATGTACTATTTACTTTGCTAGTGGAAAATTTTCTGGGTTATTTTCCCAAGACTATAAAAGTATAAAATTTGAGGAAAGATGTTCTTTCTAATTAAAACAATCACAAAAATAAAACCAGGCTAACTAAAAGTTATTTCTAAGAATTTTTCTTGATTCTTTTTTCTCTTAGTCTTTTCTTATCAAATCCTGTCAGCTCTGTTTTCAAACTTATTCAGAATTTGACCTCTTTAAAAAATTAACTGCTTTCACTGCTATGCTACAGCTTACACTGTTATCAGCTCTTGTCTGGACTATTGTAATACTTTCTTCCTGTCTACTTTTTCTTTTCTGCCTCTTGTCTGTCTGTATTTTTTTATATTGCCTAACTTGTAGGACTTTGAATTATAGGTTTTGAAGAAGAGGACAGGTCTAGGTTAGAGAAATGGACTTGGGAGTTGTTAGTAGTTAATATGATGAAGCTATAGAAGAATGAAATCACTGACCAGGCATGGTGGTTCACACCTATAGTCCCAGCACTTTGGGAGGCTGGGGCGGGCAGATAATGAAGTCAGGAGAGGAGATTGAGACCATCCTGGCTAAGATGGTGAAACCCCGCCTCTACCAAAAATACAAAAAATTAGCCAGGCACACGCCGGTAGCCCCAGCTACTCGGGAGGCTGAGGCAGGAGAATTGCTTGAACCTGGGAGGTGGAGGTTGCAGTGAGCCAAGATTGCGCCACTGCACTCCAGCCTGGGAGACAGAGTGAGATTCCATCTCAAAAACAAACAAACTCACCCCCCAGAAATAATGAAATCACTAACAGAAGGTGAGTAGAGTTCCTTCATTCATTCAGTCAGGCACTGCGCTAGATGATGGGGCTACCTTAAGACTCACAGGGAAATGGAACAGTGTATAGGGTGTTATGTGATTTCAGAATGCTAATAGAGAAGAGAGGTCTTGGGGAATACCATCATTCAAAGGTTGGGTTAGAAAAGATTTGGTATAGGAAACTGAGGACTGGCTAGAGAGATGGGAAGAGAACCCAAAGAAGTGGTGACTTAGATGAAATGAGGTAAGCATTCAGTGAGGAAATAATGTGGTATTGGTTCATGTTCATTGAATACTTGGATTATGTCAACCACTGTTTGAAGCACTGTGTGTGTACTAACACATTTCTACCTCAGAGCAACTGTCTAAGGTTATCTTTGTTTTGTAGTTGAGGAAACTTATGTCAGATTAAGGAACTTTCCCAAGATCACAGAAGTAATAAATAGTGGAACCAGGATCAACAGTGTTGATCACAGTGGAGACCGCAGTTACATAAAGTGCTTAGTTTCCTACTTGGGAGGTCATGGGAGTCTGGAAGACAGAAGTTCTAGTGGTGACTTGTGCCTAGCTGCTGGACTGCAATACATTGAAGGGTGATTGAGAATTGGAGAAGCAGATATAGTGATTGTCAATTTCTTTTTTAGTTTTAATGGTGTATTATTATTAATATTAAGAGTTTTTATGCTTTCCATAAAAGAGGGATAAATATAGTTAGTCCTCCCTCCTGGTCATCCCTCTCTACCTCCAGTAAAAAAACAAATCTAACTATATTTCTTTATTTTTTTCTGGTTTCTCTCCTCTTAACCTGGGCCCTGACTTAGTCCAGCCAGCTGTGGATCTTCAGCCTCTCTTGACAAAAGAATTGTGTTCTAATCACCTTAAAAAAAAAAAAAAAAGAAACTCAGTATTTTAATAAGGTTGTTAAGCCAGGTAGGTAAATAACTTAATATGAAAAATTTGAAAATGGAAAGTGTATTTAGGGCAGTTTGAAACCTAGGATTGGTGAAATGAATTAATCTTGATGTTTTAGAACTATAGGTTGGTGCAAAAGTAATTGCGGCTGGGCATGTTGGCTCATGCCTGTAATTCCAGCACTTTGGGAGGCTGAAATGGTTGGATCACTTGTGGTCAGGAGTTTGAGACCAGTGTGGCCAACATGGTGAAACCCCATCTCTACTAAAAATGCAAAAATCAGCCAGGTGTGGTGGCGTGTGCTTATGGTTCCAGCTACTTGGGAGGCTGAGGCACGAGAATTACTTGAACCCAGAAGGAAGAGGTTGCAGTCAGCCAAGATCATGCCAATGCACTCCAGCCTGGGCAACAGAGTAAGACTCTGTTTCAAAAAAAAAAAAAAAAAGTAATTGCAAAAACCCCAATATAATAATAGAATTCCCCTTCAGAGATAATTTAGTACGTTCCCTTATTTGACAGATGAGGAGAGACTATGTGATAGGTCTAAACTTAAGCAGTTGGTGAGAAATAAGGCTTGGCGCAAGATTCAGGTTTGGAGACAAATGTGCCTTCTCCGTGCCATTACTTTTAAAAGCAACTTTTGAAAGTGATAGAGGGTTTGGAATAGACCTGGCTTCTTTGATCGATTAAGTTATAGCAGTCACTTCTAATATAAATAAGATGAGAACTACAATAACCTTTGAGGATATTCTATTTGATTTTTAAAAAGATTATGTGTTAATGGGCAGTGAAAAATGGTACTTTCCTAGTGATGCAGCAGGTGATACTTACCACCTTGTCTATACTCAATACAGAGTTGAAGGAGAATAAAGACTCCAAATAAAACAAAATTTCTAGAGTTCTGATATTTTGAGGAAAGTACATTTTAAAAAAAGAAGACTTAGAATTTTTGTTATATTTGCTTTGTCTTCATATATGTGAGTATATTCACAAATTTTATGCTCAGCTTTTAGAATTTAAATATGAGATCCAGATCTCCATGTTTTAGGTTATCTCTTCATGTAATTTTCCGTAGGCAGATAGTAATTCTAAAAATCGCTGTTAACTTCTCTGATCAGTTTAAGTTTATTGTTAGTTTCCAATGAAGGAGCTTAATTGCAATCTCAAAAATAACTTATAACTCAGCAAGCATTGAATATAAAATTTTAGGATTTTATAAACATGGGTCAAGATGATATTTACTGATGTGGAGCTTGAGGGGGAACAAGCCATATACAAGTCATACATTGGAAACAGTGTGTTGACATTTGGCTCCCTACAGCATTTTGCCTTTTCTTTTCTTCAATGTATCTTGTTTTCCAGTCTTAAAAATTTTAAGAGGATTGGAAAATAAAATAATGAAAATGACACATCTTTTGTTGAATTAGTCACACTGTTTATTTCAAAATTATGTTTCTTTAAAGAATATAGCAGTGTTGCTTCTATAATTGCTTACATTTAAAAAAATTAACTCCAAAGTTAGTGGAAAGAGGAAATGTTGATGGCTTACTTTCAACCATATTCCTTGGTGTACATGTGTCCATTTGTTCTTCTGGTTAATTGTCTTCAGGTTTCTAAAAATATATGTATTTTAAAAAATTTAATCTTATAGATTCCAGTATGCCTTTATTAGAAATGGTTGATGGCCAATAATTTAAACTTAGCATAATAGAATTTTGTTATTTAAATTTAAATAAATACAAAAATATATTTTAATCTTTTCATTTAGTAAATGAAGCCAGTTTTCATTTAGTAAGTGATGGTTAGAAGGGTTAAGCCTTATTTAAAGTTGTGCCTGAGCTAGTGGAAGACTTAGAACCCTAGAGGATTGGTTGCATTAATGTTATAGCTCCAGGGACCTTTAATTTCTGTAAGCTCTTGTTAATATATTTAACACTTAATTCATAAAAATTCTGTTTTTCAACTCACATGTTATTTTCAAGAATAGCATTTGTTATGTAAAATAGGATATGTTTATATACAGCCTAGAATCAATACTTCAGAGTGGGAAAGAATCTGAAGGCCTGTGGCAGGAGTCTCCAGGATCTCTTATGTTTTTATAGCTTTTGCAAATCAGTAAACTTACCTATTGTTCTTTTCTCCTTTCTAACAATCCACCATACTTTATATCTTCACATACCTACCAACGAATTTAATAGAGCTGGATTTAGGTTTATTTAAACATGGTCTTTCATATGTATGAGACTGAACTTTAGAGATTTAGGATTTTATCTTTTATTATTCTACAGGGCCTCCTAGTCTCTGAAGTGCTATGTTCCTCATCCCTATTTATATGCTGTTCTCCCTGCTTGGAATACTCTGCTGTCTCTTTGGCCCCAATTTCCATTTTACCAGGTTAACATCAATTCATTTTTCAGGGCTAACTACTTGAACTTAGATATATGTTTCAGTTTTTCTGCATTTGTGAAATAAAGGAATGTATGAAATGATTTCTGTGAGAGTTGTCTAGGTCAACTAATCCTTCCTGAAACTGAGTTTGATGTTCCTGACATGTGTGTTTGTGCCACTTTGTTCTTTCCATGTCACAGAAGTTGGCATAGTTTATAGTAATTACCCGTTATGATGTGTCTCCCCTATTAGACTGTTGTCACTATGAGAGATTGATCTGCTTTCTTGTGTATCCTGACATGTAAGAGCTCAGTACATTTGTTTAATAAAGTAATTATGTCTACGAGGTTCTTGTTGAATATTTTGAATGAATAGATGAGTTAATAATGAAAAGAGTGCCTATGAAAGAGTAACCCTTGTAGTCAATGAATAATATCTTCTCAGTGGCTTTATGATATAGTAATACTTTAATAATTGTTTTGCTTTAACATGAATTGTAACTGAATTGGCAAGAAATATAAGAACAGTGGTTCCATTACTGAGAACTGCTTTTAAAAAATATTTTCAAAATATTTTCAAAAATATTTTCAAAATGCACCAATATAGGTGCATTGGCTCACACCTATAATCCCAGCACTTTGGGAGGCCAGGCCAGGAGAATTACTTGAGGCCAGGAGTTTGAGACCAGCCTGGGCAATGCAGCAAGTCTCTGTCTCTACAAGAAATAAAATTAGCCAGTGGTGGTGGTATGTGCCTGTAGTGCTAGCTACTTGGGAGGCTGAGTTGGGAGGATTGCTCGAGCCTAGGAGTTGAGGCTGCAGTCAGCTATGATCATGCCACTGGTTTTCAGACTGGGTAATAGAGTTAAGACCTTGTCTCTTAAAAAGAAGAATCAAAATAATGGCATGCAAAAAATGCTGTTACCTCTCCTCATATTTTGTTTTTGCTCTTAACTCACCTTGCCTTTCATACCAAACATAGCCATTTGTATAAAATGTTCAGGCAAGTCAAAACTCTGTGAGTTCTGTAAATCATATAATCTATATTTTGTATTCTAGTATATTTTACACACTAGTCAGCTTATATAAATATGACCTGCAATGATTCCGAGCCTGATTAGGGTTTCTATATAGAAAATTCCCCAAACCCTTTTTATTATTTTTTTTAAAGAGACAGGGCCTTGCAGTATTGTCCAGACTGGTCTTAAACTTCTGTCCTCAAGTGATGCTCTCACCTTGGCCTCCTAAAGTGCTGGGATTATAGGTGTGAGTCACAGTGTCCAGCCCTAAAACCTTTTTTATGGATTGGTTTTCCTAGATCATCATGGTTTTAATCATTCTGATTAAAAAGTACTCTAAATAGAAATATTTTCCTGTTTTAGTGATAAAATATTAAGGAATAAACTTCATTATATAAATGCAAATTCTTAGAACTGAGTTTTTTCATCTTATTAAATTTTTTTTGAATTAATAGAGTTTTTTTTAGAGCAGTTTTAGGTTTACAGAAGAATTGAGCAGAAAGTACAGATAATTTTCATATAACTTCCCCTTTTCCCAGCTTCTCCCATTATTACTGTCTTGCATTAGCGTGATACTTTGTTATAACTGTTGAGCTAATACTGATACAGTGATATTTCATTTTAAACTGCAGTTTATAATTTCTAAAACTACCATTCCTCAATGTTATTTGAACCAGCTTCTGTGTTGTTGCTTTGTTTATAGTTTTTTTTTCCTTTCACTTCACTTTTTACATACTCTTTTTTTAAAATAAACTTCTTTCTTGAAGTATTACATACATACATAAGAGAGCATAAGCTAAAAGATCTGTGCATTTTCCAAAGTGAACACACTTGTGTAACCACCACTCAGATCAAGATACAGAGCTTTGCTAGCTTCTGGTTCTTCTCTCAGACCCTCTCCCAGTCACTACATGCTCACTTCAACCCAAAAAGCAACCACGTTCCTGGCTTCTAACGCTAAAGATCAGTTCTGCCTGTTTTGTCCTCTCTTTTACTTGTTTTATGGTTTGAGAGTTTCATCATTTTATTCTGGATAGCAGGAGTTCATTTTTATTGCTGAATTTGATTGTGCAAGTATTGAGTAATGCCATGAACATTTTTGCACATGCCTTTTAGTGCACAAATGTATGCATTCTGTTTATTATTTATCTAAGAGTGGAATTATTGGGTTATAGGATTCTTTTTACTAATACTGCCAAAACTTTTTTGTAGTGATTTTACCAATTTACTCTTCTACCTGTTGTGTGTGAAAATTCTAGTTTCTTCTTGAGGGTGCCGACATTGAAGTTTATAACAGTATTTCATTTTAGTTCCCTAATGACTCAGACTGAGTACCTTTTTATATTTGAATTGACTATTTAGATGTCATTCTTTGTGATGTGCCTGTCAGGTATTTATTGAATTTTTCTGTAGGGTTACTTTTTAAAAATATATTGATTTGTAGAAGTTATTAATATAGCTTGGTTGTGAGGCCTTTGTTAGATATGTGTATTTTAAATATCTTCTACTCTGTGGCTTGCATTTTTATTCTCTGTAGTATCTTTTGAGGAACAGAAAGTTTGTCATTATATACTTATTATAATATATACTGATATAATGGATCCAGTTCATCAGTCTTTTCTTCATGGCTGGTGATTTCTGTAGCTAGCTTAAGAAATCTTGGTCAAGTACACTGTTAGGAATATTTTCTTTTTAGATGGAGTTTTGCTCTTGTTGCCCAGGCTGGAGTGCAATGGTGCAATCTCAGCTCACCACAACCTCTGCCTCCCAGGTTCAAGCAATTCTCCTCTCTCAGCCTCCCAAGTAGCTGAGATTACAGGCATTGTACCACCACGCCCAGCTAATTTTGCATTTTTAGTAGAGATGAGGTTTTACCATGTTGGTCAGGCTGGTCTCCTGACCTCAGGTGAGCTGCCCACCTCAGCCTCTCAAAGTGCTGGGATCACAGGTGTGAGTCACCCCACCTGACCTACTGTTAGGAATATTTTCTCTTATCTTCTTGATACTTTTATTGTTTTTCCTTTCATGTTGCTATTTTTAATTGCTTCACATTTTTTAAATATAGATATGTTATACCAGTACCAGTTACTGAAATGACCATCCATTCTACCTTGCTTCAGTGTTACCGTTGTTGTACACAAATCAAGGGTTTGTGTTCATTTTGGATTTTCTGCTCTGCCTCATTGGTCTGTTTATCTTTGTTCACAATACTGAATGTCTTTAATACTTTCAGCCTTATTAAAGTCTTAATTTCTGGAGGGCAAGTGCTATTTAAAAAAAAATCATCAAAGTTTTCTTGACTGTTGTTGTCCTTTTGTATTTCCATAGAAGTTTTAAAATCAGTATTTCAGGTTCTCCTTTCTTCCTACCCAGTAAACTGGTTTGCATTTTGATTGGAATTATTAAGTCGTTCAATCAATTTGGAGAGATTTGGGAAGTTAATACCTTGTAATCCATGAACTTTGTAGATCCCTTCATTTATTTTAGATTTTCTTTAATTTCCCTCAGGATAGTTTTGTAGTTTTATGTGACGAAGTCTTGCATGCTTTTCATTAGATTTATTCTTAGGTATTTTAGTTTTTTGAATGCACTTATAAATGGCATTTTGTAAAATTTCACTTGTAATTATTTTTTATTAGTATAGTCATGGACGGCATAACAATGTTCCAGTCAAGATTGGACGGTCTGTACTACAGTGGCCCTGTAAGACTATAATGGAACTACAAAATTCCTATCACCCAGTGACATCAAACCATTGTAAAGTCGTTGTTTAATTATTATTTTTAAATTTGGTGTAGGCTAAGTGTATAATGTTTACAGTAGAGTATAGTAATGTCCTGGGCCTTCACATTTGCTCACCACTTACTCACTGACTTATCCAGAGCAACTTCCAGTCCTATAAGCTTCAATCATGGTAAGTGCCCTACACAGGTATAACATTTTAAAATCTTTTATACTGTATTTTTACTGTACCTTTTCTTTTTCTGTGTTTAGATATACAGATACTTAACATTGTTACAGTTGCCTATGGTATTGAGTATAGTAACATGCTGTACAGGTTTGTAGCCTAGGCGCAATAGGCTATACCATAAAGCCTAGATGTATGGTAGGCCAGACCATCTAAATTTGTATAAGTATACTCTGTGACATTTGCACAATGACAAAATTGCATAAAGACACATCTCTCAGAACGTATCCCTGTCAGTAAGCAACACATTACTGTATCTAGAAAAAGTAAAAATTTTTTTTCTTTTGAGATGGAGTCTCACTTTGTCACCCAGCCTGGAGTGCAGTGGCATGATTTCAGCTCGCTGCAAACTCCACCTCCTGGGTTCAAGCAGTTCTCATGCCTTAGCCTCCCAAGTATCTGGGACACAAAAGTGTGTCACCATCCCTGGCTAATTTTTTTTTTTTTTTTTTTTT
>NW_016107367.1:8746677-8749341 GCF_001604975.1 Cebus imitator | reverse complement strand
AGTTTCCAGACTGAGCCCCTCAACTGCCTCTCCAGTAACTAGCCCTCACTCTGTGAATGACCTCCCTCAACAACCGGAATGCAGGGCTGAGGACAAATGAGCCATTACAGCACAACTGCAGTAAGAGCAATCGTGTAGTCAGGCATTTAACTGAGGCTCTCAGGTACCTTGCAATCTCTGTTACAAAGGCAATAATGATAACGTTGACAACAACTGAATACCTGAGGATTTTATGCCAGTCAATCTGCTAAAACCTCTCCCTGAAATAACCTGTTGAATCCTCCTGATGACCTGATGAGATAAATCCCATTAGTAGTCCCATTTTATAGATGAGGTAACTGAGGCACAGAGAAGCTTACTCATTTTCCCAAAGCCACATAACTAGTAATTGTTCCCAGTAGAATGCTATCTCAACCCTCCTGACACCGGAGGCAAACTCTTAACCACAAAGTGATTTCCATAGGAGTTGCCTTCATGGAATGTACAACCTGATGGCAAATAGATGGTGAAACAAGTCTGTGGAAGCTGAGGGAGAGCACTAAACTCATTCTGGGAAGTCAGGGAAGGCTTCTTGGAGGAGGTGACTTCTCTAAGATCAGAGAAAGTGAAGGTGGTAAAGCCAAGAGAGAGCACAGTGCTTCAGACGGGAGAAACAGCAATGGTAACAGTCAAGAAACCAAAAGAAGTTGGTCAGCTCTGGGGCAGAGAGCAGCGAGGCTGAGGGGCTGCAGAGAGGAACGGGCCGTGACAGAGCCGCTGGACTGCAGAGTGTGATTGATGTGGCCAAGAAGGACACAGAAGAATTAAGCTTCAATTCTCAACAAAGAAAACCCCACTGACCACTGCATTTCAACAGAACTTTCCTGATGGCCATTCCCTCCCCAGACACTCAGAGTATCCTCTCTGGGCAAAATTGTTGACCCCAATAAGAAACGAAACCAAAATCACAATTTGCAAAGCAAACTGAATCAGGATGTGCAAAACAGGCAAACTCTATCCAACCATGGCCTGTTACATGTACTGCCTGGGTCCAGAATGTATCGATAGCCGCATATCAGACCCAGGTGTTCAAAGGAAAGGCCACAGCAAATGCTTCTAAGAGTAACTCCACACACACTCACAGGTTTTATAGAAAAGAACACTGACTACTCGCTTACTTTACAAACCCTGACCATGCTTTCTAAGAATCACCCAGAAACTACCGTAGACCAACTCCAGCCCATGAGGCCTGTATTTCTCTTACCTACCCTCTTTCGAGACTTTGCTGAGCTGCCAAGATGGTGTTCTCCCTCGCTTAGGGAGTTCAATAAACCCAGATTTGTTTGAAAGGAGTGAAGCACTGGCACTTGCTACAATGTGGATGAACCTTGAAAACATTATGCTGAGTGAAAGCAGCCAGACACAATAGGCCACGTATTGTGTGATTCCATTTAAGTAAATATCCACAACAGGTAAATGCACAGACACAGAAAGCAGATTAGTGGTTATCAGGGGCTAAGGAGAGGAAAGAATGGGGATGACTATTCAATGGGTAAGGAATCTCCTTTAGGGGTGATGATAACAGTTTGAAACCAAATGGAGGTGATGGTTACACAGCATGTGAATGTACTAAATGTCACCAAATTAAACACTTTACAATGGCTAACTTTAGGTAATGTGAATTTTATCTCGATTAGAGAGAGAGAGAGATTAACTAAATGTCGTGTATAGAACGTATTTGGATCCTAATTGAAACAAACCAACTTTAAAAAACAATTAGGGTGGTGCTTACATGCCCCTTCTGGCTCGGGGAGGGCACTGAAGATCAGGGTTTCTCAGCCACAGGCCTCCTCCAGTACCATGAAATGTAGCCTAGAGGACCAGGGTCCCCAGCAGAGCCCACCTGCCCGGTTTGTCTATCATCACAGGGAGATCTCTGCCCCTTGGGGCTGAGAGACCCCAACCTTTCCCCAAGCTGAAGCTGCAGGGTATTGGGTACCAGCCAGATGTTGTCTCACAAAGGATCAGTGGTGGCACGGGAGTGGGGCTCCTGCCAGTAGCGGGGAAACTGACATGGTAGAACTGGCTGAACTCTGAACTGTGACCCCTGCTACAAGAGAAGGGCAAATTGGTAATCACCAACCTAATCAAAGCTGAAGGAAAGCAAACGTGCCCAGTGCCCCAGAAAGAAGAGGAGGAGGTGTGGTTACTGACACCTCCCCTGCAAGCCCACTACACCATGGAGAAGATGGAGGAGTCTGTGTACAAGGCCTGGGAGGGACAGATGTTGGAGGGTCACCCCATATTGTCATGGGAACCTTGTGGGGAAGGGGTTGCTTTACCAGTCAGCACCCTCTGTGGCCAGCAGCACCTAATGCCTGAGTATTGCTTGTGTCTGCTGGGCTCGTTCCGCCAAACCAGCCAGCAGGCTGCGCTCAGCTCACACCACCAGCCCGGATCCCACACCTGCCAAGGGCAAGCCATGAGCGCAGCGGCAAGGGGTGTGTGAGTGAGTGAGCGCAGGGTCTGGCCACAGCGCATGCCCAGGCATGCTGGCTGCTGGGGCGGGGCGGGCAGCTCTAGGCACTGGCACAGGTGTTGGCTCCACATAGGGCTGTGGCTGGACCAGATGTTCCACACGTGGCTTCTGCTGTGGGCACCCACATTTGGACAAGGGGAACATGG
>NW_016107367.1:8735901-8745512 GCF_001604975.1 Cebus imitator | reverse complement strand
GTCACCTTCCTCAACAAGGCAACTACCGGCCCCCCACGGAGACAGTACTTTGAAGCTCATGTTGAGATTTTGCCTCAACCATTTTGGGAAAATTATGGACTAGGACTTGAGAAATTCTCTTTTTTTCTGGAAGAAAATATTCCTCCCTTACTCCCATCCTTACTTTGTATCCTGGCTTATAACAGGCTATCCATTGCTGCAGCACACTTTTCAAAACAGTTGTACAACCTGGTCCCATCTTCCTCGGGCCTGGATCTGCATACATAACAGAAAGAATAAAGCCTCCAACTCTTCCATTGCCCAGCTAATCACGGAACTGTGTCCAGGCTTCAAGTAAGTTGAGTTTTAGTTTGTTTTTTCTTGGCAGAGTAATGTAACATTTAAATGGGGAAATATATTTAATATTTAATACTAAGCTTTAAAAAGAAATCTGCTGTCACGGCTATGTATCTTGATGCAAAGTCTGTGATGTCAGAAAGAAAGGAAGGAAGACACCTAGCATTCAAAGAAAAAAAAAAAACAATTAGGAATCAGGGAAACAATGGCTTGATAACATTAAGAAATTATTGTTTTTAAAATTGTGATATGCTACTACAATTACGTCTTTTTCCCAACTTTTATACATAAAATGAAATATCGTATAGGATTTGCTCTGAAATTATTCAGCAGTGAGAAAGAGATTGGGAGGAATCAAAAAATGATATTGGTCTTATATTGAAAATAACTGAAGCTGCTAATGGGCATGTAGGGGTTCATTACACCATTCTCTCTGTGTTTTCATATGTTTGCATTATTCCATAATAAAAAATCCTCCAGAAATCCCACTCTTGGGTATCCACCCAGAGGAAAAGAAGTCATTATATGAAAAAGATACTTGCACACGCGTGTTTATAGAGCAGCACAATTCGCAACTGCAAAAATATGGAACCAGCCAAAATGCTCATCTATTAAAGAGTGGATAAAGAAACTGTGAGACATATGCATTGACAGATAGATAGATAGATCTCACTATTATATGTATATATCACACTGTTATATCTATATTGCACTATTATATATCATACTATTAATATATATCACACTATTATATATTATATATATATATATAAATTATATATATATAATATATATATATATACACCATGGAATACTATTCAGCAATATAAAGGAACAAAATAATGGCATTCACAGCACCCAGGATGGAATTGGAGACCATTATTCTAAGTGAAGTAACTCAGGAATGGAAACCCAAACATTGTATGTTCTCACTTATAGGTGGGAGCTAAGCTGTGAGGACACAGAGGCATAAGATGATACAAAGGACTTTGGGGACTTGGGGTAAAGTGTGGGAGGGGGTGAGGGATAAAAGACAACAAATTAGGTGTAGTGTACGCTGCTCAGGCGATGGGTACATCAAAGTCTCAGAATCACCACTGAAGACCTTACTCAAGTAACCAAATATCATCTGTTCCCCTATTGAAATAAAAATTAATAAAAGAATAAATAATAAAATTAGATTGTGGTAAGGGTTACATCATTCTGTCAATAGACTAAAAATACTGAATGGCACACTTTCAATATGTGAGGGGGTAAAATGAATAATATATAAATTATATTTCAATAAAGCCATTAAAATAAAAAACTTGAAGCAGGATTGTGCCTTATTCCGCAGTTCTTAATGCATCATCCTCAGATGCAGAAAGCATTCCATAATGAATGAATGCATGAATGAATGAATGAATATAATGAATCTCATAATAGACACATGCTGTGCCATCCCTTACGTGGACATCAAGAAAGGAAGGTGCTAGAAAGTCAACAAGAGGTGACTGTGTGGCTATTGATGTCAAGACAGTGGATAAGCAGAGGAAAAGTAAAGTCATAACAAGCTAAGCTGGAAGAAAATTAGTTCTGGCTCAGACTTGTTATCCCTGTGAACCGTATCTGCACTCAATCTGCAGGTCACCTTTTGCCATCCCAGCCTCCAAGGCAGCTCCGGAAACACAAAGCATTTGAATTGCTGAGGCTTTGCAAACACTCTTTCTATCGAGTACATATTAACTTTTCTGTTCACATTGCATTAAAGGGGAAAGTTCTATTGACTTTCCTGAAGAAAGAGTCATTACATGGCAACTAGCCAGGACAAATTTATTAGAGCCAAATTGAAAAAGCAATCAGGATATTTTAAAGTTTCATAGCCCAAGCTCCTTGGAGGCAAGAACTGTGACTTGGTATCTCTGTGTTCCTGTGATGAGCTCAGTGTCTGACAGAACAGGAAGTGCCATAATGTGTCTTGGACAAGAGAATGTAGCCAGCAGAGGGCGGAGCATTGCTCCCATTTGCTTGGCCTTTGGCTAATTTTCTAGAAGCTCTGTGTGTAGCACTAGGCTTGACTTTCCTGTCAACCTGAGCCGTAAGGATGGTGAGGGAAGAAACTGAGGCCTGGGAGTGTCAGGCAGAACAGAAGTGGTGGAACTGGGATTGCCCCCAGCACACCCACCCCAATTCCAGGGCACCGCCCATGCTCCACGGCTCCTTCTCCACACATGGGCTTCCACACAACCCTAATGGAGGGCAGTTTGTTTTCCTCTGTTGGATTTTGCCAAGGGTGGACACTGAGCCAAGAGCAGCCTTATTCAGTCTGAGTTACTCCCAGAAGTCCAGCCCATCACAACCGTCCCTGTAGGGACGTGCTTTTTCAAGCGCCATTCAACCTGCTGAATCTCCCCAGCTCCACCAAAAGCTCACGGAAAGCATTCACTTTCGGGTGAGTTGGGAGCTGTGGGTGCAGCTGGATCCCCAGCTCTCCAGCTGACTTGCTGAACTTGCTGCATGTTATATCATCTGCTACACAAACACACACACACACACACACACACACACACACACACACACACTGACATGCCCACTGTGCACCAGGAGCTGGGAAGGTAGTCAGCAATCTGGAGTGCTGCCGACTCAGCCTGCCTCCATGGCCCCAAGTGTGCTCTTGCCTCTGCTGAAACCCCCAAACCCCTTTCCTGCCTCTCTCTTGCTCCATCTTTCCTTTTCAGTCCAGGTGCCACCTCCTCCAGGAAGCATTCCAGGAACTTCTACCTTCCATGCCTCCTGTAGGCTCCTCATTCACCCTTTGCAGGTCGCCTCTGACTGCCATCGCCCTTTCCCCACTGAGCTGTAATCAGCTCCCTGCATTTCCCTGCAATCGCTGGCATGCTCCTTCCAGCAGGGCCCAGGCTGCCAGTCCCTCGTGCCCTGACTGCTGAATATTTGTTCAGTGAGTGAGTCAGTGAGTACATGAATGAGCTTCTCTCGAGACCTCAGTGTCCCTGTCTGTCGGGGGCTAGGTTGGTGGACCAGGGCATCCTTTCTGCTCAAAAGCTCCATAGTTTTGGGGCCTCAGAGGAAGCCTCTGCTGCTGCTACGTTCCATCCTCCCCAGCAAGGCACAATGGAACCCCACCTAGAGAATGCAAGCGTGGTTAGGACACTGGACCTGAGACAGCTTGTCACCAGCCTGACCACGCGGCACACACCACCCTGCATGAATCTCTGCATCTGTCCTGCAGGACCCGAGCCTCCCCAAGGGAGCTGCTGTGACATTCATCGTGTGTCCCCAGCATGCAGTTCAAGTCTGGACATGTAGCAGACTTTCTATGTTTGTTCATGAATGAATGAGCGAGTGAGTGAACGTTAAGCATAATAAGAGAACGAAAGTGCAAACTTCAGAAAAACCAAGACATTCACCGGGGCAGATGACCAGGAAAACGGGCAAATGGAGATGGTTGGTTCTCTGTCAATAAGGAAATCACAGGGAACACAGATTTCCTGGAGGCTAAGGCTGAGCTGATTGTTTCTTACACAGATATTGATTCTGTCAGTAATTAACCCAAACCTAGACCGGACACGTGAGGCCAAGCACTTGTGGCAGAGAAAGCTGGGAATGGTCCAGTGTTAGGTCCCAGAGAGGCAGGAAATGCCTGTGCTCCAGGTAAAGGCTGAGCCCTAGAAGGAGTCCCCAAAGGCTAGCCCAGGAACCATTGGTTTTTTCAACAAATACTGGTTGAACGTCCACTCTGCTCTGAGCACTAGGAATGAGCCGTGCATGAGATGGAGCATCTGACCTCATGGAGCTTATCTTCTAGTGGAGAAGCCAGACAAATGTGTCTTATTATGCCAGATGGGCATCAGAAAAACCAGGCAGGATGAGGGTGGCAAGGGCACAGGTGGGGTCTCTCTGGGGAGGTGACCATTGAGCAGACACTGAGTGAAGGGAGGAGGTGAGCTGCGGAGGGGGCGAGAGCGAGGCTGCTCTGGGCAGCCAACGGCAAGTGCACAGGTCCTGAGCGGGAAGAAACGTGGTACGTTCTAGACTGGCAAGAAGGCCAGGATGGTTGGAGCAGGGGGAGGAAGGGAAGAATGGTCAGAAGGGGGTCAGAGGCCAGGTGCAGTGGCTCACGGCTGTAATTCCAGCACTTCCAGCCAATCACCTGAGGTCAGAAGCTTGAGGCCAACCTGGACAACATGGTGAAACTCTGTCTCTACTAAAAGTACAAAAAAAAAATTAGCTGGTTGTGGTGGCACATGTCTGTAATCCCAGCTGCTTCAGAAGCTGAGGCAGGGAAATCTCTTGAACCTGGGAGGCAGAGGTTGCATTGAGTCTAGATAATGCCACTGCATTCTAGCCTATATGACAGAGCAAGAACCTGTTCCCCCTCAAAAACAAACAAACAAACAAACAAAAAGGAGCAGGTGAGAAAGGCTAGAGGGCCCTGTCTTATAGGGCCTCCTAAGGTGTGGTGAGAAACACTGAATTTCTCTTAGTTGCTATAGGGCCATTGTAAGCCTCCAGCAGGAAGTGAAAACACCTGATTTACCTTTTAAAAGGCTCCCTAAGTGGGGCTGAGGACCAGCTCGGACCCTTGGCAAATGGATTCCAGGCTCCATGCAGGCCTGCTGAGTCAGACTGGAAGGGAGGCCCCAAGTCCGCTGCCACTGCTGCGGCTCTGTGCCAGGTCCTGGGCTGAGTGTGCTCCCTGAATGATTGCTTTCAATTTCTGTAACCTTGTGATGTGGGGATTCTTAGCAGCATCCCACAGAGTGGAAGCCAAGGTCCTCAGAGGCAAAGCCACTTGCCTAAGGTCCCTGGGCTGATATGAACAGAGCCCTGGACTCCACTCTGTACCATGAGGCACCTCAACCCCCTCCTCTCCTCACAAGCTTCCTGCAAATCTAAGACCAGGGATAAGAAGTGGGGCTCAGACGGGCTAAGCGAATTGCCCAAGGTCACCGATCTGGGATCTGGTATGGCAGGATTCATAGAAGGGTCCTCTGAATGCCTCTACTTGAATGCCTCCAGTAACAGGGAACTCATCACCTTCTCCATTTTAATGATACTGGAAGAGCTTGTTTTTAAAGACTTTTTCAAACTTAATGTGCATATAAACTCTCTAGAGAGTTTTCTTAAAATGCAGTATCTCATACCTACCCTAAGTGATTCTGATTTCAGTTGATGGGTAGGTCCAAGACCCACGACCTCGCATGTGAAGAAGCTCACCTCCCTTCCCCACACAGGTGATTCTGCTAACAGAAGGCTATGAGCTCCCCATGAGGAGGGGCTCTGACTTGGTCCAGAGATCCTCCCTGTTTGTGAGCAGGAAGCTGCGGGGTGGGGAGGAGGAGATGGGAAAGGAACCCTCAGGAGAGGCAAGGGGAGCCTTGAAGTATCTGTGGGGTGCTTGGCACAGAGCAGTAGCCACTTTGTGAATGTCACACATTATCATTATCATTAATGTTTGAAATTGATGTTGTCTTCTTTGTCACGCTGCTTTCAGACCAAGGACCCCAGAGGATATGGACTCCCCTCAGTGGTGACCGCTAGTCCCTGTCCTCATGGCTAGGGCTCATTTTGCAGCCCTGGTTGACCAAGAAGCTTCTGATCTTATCCATTTTGGCCCCAAGGACAACAGCCCTGGGCCTGCCCTACCACAAAATCTCTGTGAGCAACATAGACTTTGCCTTCAACCTCTGCAGACAGTTGGCTTTAAACGACTCTGGAGAGAACATTCTCTCCCCAGCAAGCATCTCCCTGGCCTTGGCCATGCTTTCTCTTGGGGCCCCAGTGGCCGGCAGGACCCAACTCCTGGAAGGTCTGGGGTTCAACCTCACTGTGGTGTCTGAGGCGGAGATCCAGGAGGGCTTCTGGGATCTGCTGCTCAGGCTCCCAGGGCAGGGTCCCCGGCTCCTCCTGACCACGGCCCAGCGCAGGTTCAGTGGCCTGGGCTCAGAGATCAACCAGAGTCTGGAGGAGGCCCCAAAACACATTGACGAATACATAGAGAAGCAGACCCAGGGGAAATTCGGGGCCTGGAAGAAGGACCTTGGCAGTGAAACTGCAGCGGTTCTAGTGAATCACATGCTCCTCAGAGGTAAGAGGGTGTGTGCCCCATGCAAATCTCCTTCCCAGACTCCCAGAACCCAGGCTCCAACCACACCCTAGCCCCACCCCTCACAGCATCTGGAAAGTGCCCCTCTGGACTTGGATAAAGATGACACTCAGTGAGTGTCTGCCCCTGAATCCTTGATGCCTCTACTTGAATGCCTCCCGTAACAGGCGACTCATCACCTTCTCCATTTTAATGATACTTGAAGAGTTTGTTTTTAAAGACTTTTTCAAACTTAATGTGCATATGAACTCTCCAAAGAGTTTGCTTAAAATGCAGGTATCTTGTACCTATCCTAAGTGATTCTGTTTTCAGTGGTTGGGTAAGTCCAAGACACAGGATCTTGCATTTGAAGAAGCTCACCTCCCTTCCCCACACAGGTGATTCTGCTAATGGAAGGCTATGACCTCCCATTTGAGTGACCCTAGAAGCCACCACTCTATTAAGGAAGATGAATTTCCTTCCTCTGGCAGGCCTTAGGAGGCATGAATCAGAGCAGGAAGAGTCGTGAAGCAGGGAGGCCCTAAATTTTTTCCAAGAGAGCAAACAGGCCACATGGCGCCACCCCTGAGTGTGTTTAAACAATACGGTCATGACACAAAATTCACGGCTGTTAATTTCTGGCTTAGTTTAAGAGTCAGTCCATACTGATGTCATGGTGGCCATCTGGGGGCAGGCAGGGGACGGTGTTGTTATCCTGTTGTTTTCATTCAGGACTCACGAGGTGAACTCGTCCTCACATTTGTATAGTGCTCTGTGGGTCTCAAAGTGTGTGTACCCCACAATCTCCCTTGACTCTCTCGCTTGGGTGAAGTACATCAGGCTTATCTTAGCAAATATGCCGAAGATCAATGTTCCCATTTTACAGATGAGAAAACAGATTTTTTTAAAAGAAAAAAATGTCCCTGAGCCAGTGGGCATCACTCAAATATGCGTCTATGACTATTGAAGGTGTGTATTTGTAAACATGCTTACAAACATATACACACATACATACTGAGTAGGTAGTTCGTATTCACATGCCAGCTCTGTGCATATTTAGCTTCTAATTCTCATCACAACCCAACAAGGCAGATATTATCACGTCCACTTGAAAGGTGAGAAAACGGATGCAAAGTCGGGAAACTCACCCTAGATTTCAAAGCCAGGCAGAGCCCAGCCTTCAAATCCACACCTACCTTCAAGAAGCTTGTGCCACAGTGATATGTTTTTTCTTAAAAATTAACTGCCTCCAGGAGAGATTAAGGGGATGAGAGCGCATTGGCGTTTGTGTGATTATAATCTTATTATCCTATTATAATAGCATCAAATATTGATCATTTTCAAATGAGGAGACAGAGGCTCAGGGAGGCTGAGGGCTCAGGCCCCAGGGCCACACGGGTAGTAAGGGACCGACCTCTCAGGAGTGAGTTATTGAGTGGGGCTTGGCTTCCTGAGTGTGGACTCCAAGATTCCAGCATCCAAGCTGCTTTGCCCACTCCCACAAGCTGCCAGAAGTGTGACCCCAAGCCCGTTCGCAGTTCTCTGTGAGGATGACATCCATGTTGCTCTTCCCCTCAGCTGAGTGGATGAAGCCCTTTGACTCAGCTGCCACCAGCCCAAAGGAGTTCTTTGTACATGAGCACAGGGTTGTGTGGGTGCCCATGATGAAGGAAAAGGCCGGCCACTGCTTCCTGCACGACCCTGAGCTGCAGTGCTCTGTGCTGCAGATGGACCATGCTGGGAACACCACCAGCTTCTTCATCTTCCTCAACAGGGGCAAGGTGAGGCAGTTGAAAAATGCTCTGCTGCCTGAAACCCTGGTTAAGTGGGACAGTCTGCTCAGGACCAGGTAGCCTGCACACAGCAGAGCGCCATGGAGGCCGGGCCCTGCCGTCTCCTCATCCACTGTAAAGTGTCCCCAGGGCATAGTCACCCCAAGGGCACTGTCACCCCAGGGCACTGTCATCCCCCAGGATGCTGTCACCCCCAGTGCACTGTCACCCCCAGGCACAGTTGCCCCAGGACACTGTCCCTACTCAGAACACTGTCACCCCCCAGGGCACTGTCACCCCCAGGGCACTGGCACTGTCACCCCCCAGGGCACTGTCACCCCAGGACACTGTTCCTACTCAGAGCACTGTCACTCCCAGGGCACTGTCATCCCCCAGGATGCTGTTACCCCTAGGACACTCTCACTTCCAAGACACTGTCATCCCTTAGGGTATTGTCACCCTCCCAGAGTACTGTCACACCCAGAACACTGTCATTCCCCAGGGCACTATTATTTCCAGGACACTGTCAGCCTGCAGGTATTGTCACCCCTCCAAGACACTGTTGCTCCCAGGACACTATCATCCCCCACCCACGGCAGCATCACCTCCAAAACACATTGTCATTGCACTCTCACTGCAGGGACACAGTCACCCCCCAAGGATGCTGTCACCCCTCTGGGCTCTGTCACCCTCCAGGACACTGTCACTGGCCTCCTTGGAGATATCAGTTTGGGTCCTGGGGAGGAAGGGCTGGAGAGAGCACTGGCCCAGGAGTCTGGAGGCTGGTCCCAGTCCCGGCTCTGCTGCAGACACTGTGACCTGTCATGGGCTTCCTGGGCCCCTCACGCTGTTTAAGAGCCTGATGCTCTGGCCTGTCCCATTCTCAGCCTTCCTCCTCTGCCTTGCTTTCTGTGTTCCCAATCCCTTAGTGCTTGTTCCTGGAACCCACTGAGCTCCCTGCAGTTCCTTGCATTTGCCAGGCTATTCCTCAGCCCTGGGCTTTTGTGTGTGTAAATTCTCATCCTGGCGTGCCCTTTCTTGACCCAGTCCTCTTTGGGATTCTTATTTATTCATGGCATGGCAAAAGCTATCACTTGCTCTGTGAAGGCTTGATGGGTTGACAGAACAGGCAAGGTGTGCCCTCTCTGGGTTCCTGGGAGTATCATCGTATCACCTGCTATTATCACATGGGAATAACAGTGTCTTCCTCATAGGGCTTCTGTGTCACTGTACCTACAACCCCCTTTCCACACTGAGGTGAATTGGGGGTGGTATGCCATTTAGGAATCTCATGCCCTTGCCTACACCTATGTCCTAAATGGTTTTGCCTAGATTTTCTTCTAGGGTTTTTATGGTGTTAGGTCTTATGTTTAAGTCTTTAATCCATCTGGAGTTAATTTTAGTGTAAGGTGTCAGGA
>NW_016107367.1:8699322-8734696 GCF_001604975.1 Cebus imitator | reverse complement strand
ATATATACCATGGAATATTATACAGCCATAAAAAACGATGAGTTTGTGTCCTTTGTAGGGACATGGATGAACCTGGAAACCATCATTCTCAGCAAACTGACAGAAGAGCAGAAAATCAAACACCACATGTTCTCACTCATAGGTGGGTGTTGAACAATGAGAACACATGGACACAGCGAGCGGAGCACTACACACTGGGGTCTGTTGGGGGGAAGTAGGGGAGGGACAGCGGGGGGAGGGGAGTTGGGGAGAGATAGCATGGGGAGAAGTGCTAGATGTGATTGATGGGGAGGAAGGCAGCAGATCACACTGCCACGTGTGTGCCTATGAAGCAATCTTGCATGTTCTTCACATGTACCCCAAAACCTAAAATGCAATAAAATTAAAAAAAAAAAAGAAATCTCACACCCACTGCCCTTTGGAGAATGGGCTGGAGGGGGTGTGTGGGGCAGAGGGACCCAAGGCGGGGAAGAAGGTGAGAGGCTGTTTCAGGATCTCTACTGCAACCCAAATTCTGTCTCTCCACAGAGAGCTCGATTTCCACTTCCCCAGGTTTTCCATTTCCAGAACCTACACACTGGAGATGCTCCTCCCAAGAGTGACTGTGGGTGGAGGCTTCCCTGGCCAGCCTGGACTGAACATCTCTAAAGTAAGTTGGGGATGGGGATGGTGAGTTCAGAGGAACTCTCGGTGTCTTTTGATGAACACTGGAGGGAAAGGTCCAGGACCTCCTTAGAGACAGGAGACTCTGTTTCCTTTAACTTTGCAAGCTGTTATTTGCTTCCTTCCATTTATTCCATGACTGCAACCTGCCTTTGCCAAGACACTGGGGATCCCGAAGGAAATAAGGAGAGGAAAGGCAGTAGATATGCACATCATGTCCCAGGTTGAGAGAGCAGAGGACGCTTCCTGGGGAGGTCACTCCTGCTTTTAGGCCTAAAGGACAAGCTATGAAAGAAGGGACTGAGAGGGAACATGGGGAACAGCTTGGTCCTCAGGGAACTACAGGTTTCTAATTCTTCCATGATCTAGTCATCACCCTCCTGCCCAGAGCATGTCTCCTGTCCATAGCATGCTGCGTGACTGAGCTTCATGGCGTCTTGCATGCCCCCATAGTTTTCACCTTCTTATTTTGGCTCAGACTTTTTATATTTAAACCACTCAGAATGTTCTCCCCATCTCTGAATATTCAAATGATATCAAGCCTTTAAGGTCTTGTGCAAATGTTACCTTCTCCATGAAGGTTTCTCTGCTCTCATCCTTCACCCCCACTCTCAAAAAGAAATCTATCCTGATAACTTTCCACTCTTGCTTTCGTTACCTGTCTTATCTTCTCAGTCAAATGATGAGCTCCTTCAAGGTCAGTCCAATCCATGTTTCTATCCCCTACCGTCTCTGGCACAGTGGATTGCACAGCATTGGTGGTCAGTAAATGCTTAATGAATAAATCCATGACTAAATGAGCGATGGAGTGAGTGAGGAGAAATGAGTGAAATGAAGTGAATGAAAGAATAAGTCAATTAGGATTGGGTGAAAGAGTGGTTGGATGAATGCATGGATGCACGGATGGAGTAATGGGTGGGTGGACGGATGGAGTAATGGGTGGGTGGACAGATAGATGCTGGTGTGATATTCAAAATAAACTGCCACGAGTATAATGCAGATGCCAGCCACAAAAATGGGTATAGATGGGGACATTGGTGATTGGGTGAATGAATAGGTGAGAAGTGAATAACTGGAATCATGGATGAAAAGGTGCGTGGGTAGCAGGGTGCATGGATGACGCGTGGATGGGTGTGTAAGTGAGTGGTACATGGACAGGTACATGAATACACGAATGGTGCATGCAGAGATAAGTGAATGTCTGAGAGGGTGTGGAGTATGGTTGGCTGGCTGGCTGGCTGAATGGATCAATGACAGATGGACAAGCGTCAGACAGGAGTATTTAAGAGTAGAAGTTTTTAAAGGATATATAGAAGAATGATTGACTGGGTAAGTGAATAGATGGATACATATGGGGTTAAGTAACAGAATAGAAAAAAAATTGGCCCCAACATCAAGGCCCGGTTTTTGCATCTTATGGGGTGGCTTGATGATTCTAGAATTTTCCTTGCAGGTCACTCATAAGGACATGATGACTCTGGATTAGAAGGGCTCTGAAGCTGCTGCAGCCACCAGCATCCAGCTCACTCCAGGGCCTCACCCAGACCTTGACCTCCCACCCGCTTCAGACACTGAGTCCAATTGGCCCTTCCTGATGATGACTTTCCACACGGAAATGGGAAGCATGCTTTTTCTAGGGAAGATTGTAAACCCACTGGGATAATGCTCTCTCCGACATACTGGGCAACTCAGAGGGAATAGAATGGCCTACACAACAGGGAGCTTCTATTGCAGGCTCAAGTTTAATGAGAAGTTACATATACCTGGGTTTTTTTGCTTGGTTTTCACAGGAACCTATGGGGATGAGGATAGTAACATTGAACAAGGCCGTTCTGCACACAGTTAGCAGCTACCATGAGCAAACACCTACTGTGTACCAAATGCTTTCTATCTCTTAACTCAACTTAAGCAGACAAAATAGAGTTCCTACTTTCATGAAGTTTCCATGCTACTCAGACGAGAGGGACTTAACTCATTTTAAAATGAATTACCACAACAATCTAACAAAACGGTTGAACCATATGAAATTGCTTACATTTGGGTTGTACCTATATTTTGTAGATACAAAAAAAGGCAACTTCTTATGATTCGACCCTTACCATAGCTGAAGATCAGAGAATTTTATAGACGTGCTCAGGCTCAGTGAGCTAGAAAGCAGGCGAGCTCCATTCCAGTCTTATCCATTGTGGTGAATTAATGAATCTCAAATTTTACAATATGTACAAATTCCCTGTGGATCTTTTTATAAAGCAAATTTTAATTCAATAGGTCTGGGGTGGGGCCTGAGGTCCCATATTTCTCATAAGGTCTCAGTGATGCTGAGGCTGCTAGTAGGGTGGCCACACGCTGAGCAGCAGGTCACTAAGCGCACTTGGCCCCATAATCCCCAGAGAGGTTAAGCTGGTGTGGCCAGCAGGGCAGAGGAGTGACACTGGCCCCTTAATCCATGTGTGGAATTGAGAAAAATATGAGCGACACCTTTTTGAAGCCTGCAGACAAAGCTTGCTTTAGGGTCACCTATTAATGAGTAGATTGGGGAAAACAAGTATCCTAAATAAAGATGTTTTGCCCAGTCTAGACACACAGTGGATTTTTGTAACTGTGAGTTACCTTCTGTATTAGTCTGTTCTCACACTGCTAATAAAGACATACCCAAGAATGGGTAATTTATAAAGAAAAAGAGGTTTAATGGACTCACAGTTCCATATGGCTGGGGAAGCCTCACAATCATGGCAGAAGGTGAAAAAGGAGAAAGGCACGTCTTACATAGCGGCTGGCAAGAGTGTGTGTGCAGGAGAACTGCCCATTATAACACCATCAGATCTCATGAGATTTATTCACTATCATGAGAATAGCATGGGAAAAACCCACCCCCATGGTTCAATTACCTCCCAACAGGCCCATCCCATGACTCACGGGGATTATTACAATCCAAGGTGAAATTCAGGTGGGGATACAGAGCCAAAAACCATATCATCTTCAGTGTAAGTTACTGCAACTGACTTTGGTTATCAGCTGGTTCATGTTCCTGGATCTGCACAAAAAGAAGGGGCCCACACAGGCTTTAGGGCCAGGCACATCTGAGACCAAATATTACATCTGGTGCAAAGCAGGTTCACTGTACACTGGTGACCAAATTGCCTGAGTCCAGTGAGACCCACACATGAGTTAAGTGGCTTTATTACTGACAGATGGGAAGCAAAGGACAACAAAAGCCTAGGATTCATTGCAAGCTGGGTCCCCAAGGTGCAGGAAAGCTGCCTGGGGAACATGGGGTCTCATCTGTGTGTGCTCCATTTGCACGGCAGCCCGCCCTGGGTGTCTTGGTCTATTTGCATTGCTACACAGGAATACCTGAGGCTGGGTAACTTGGAAAGAAAAGAGGTTTATTTGACTGACAGTTCTGTAGGCTATACAAGAAGCATAGCATCAGCATCTGCTTCTGGTAGGGGCATCAGGCTGCTTCCACTCATGGTGGAAGACAAGGGAAGCCCTAGTGTGCAGATCACATGGTGGGAGAGCAGAAGCAAGTGAGAGGGGAGGGAGGCACCAGGATCTTTTTTTCTCTTTCTTTAAGACAGAGTCTCGTTCTGTTGCCCAGGCTGGAGTGCAGTAGTGTGATCACAGTTCAGTGTAGCCTCAACCTCCCAGGCTTAAGCAATCCTCACACCTCAGCCTCTCAAGTAGCTGGGACTACAGGCACATACCATCATGCGTGGCTAATTTTTTATGGCATTTTGCCATGTTGGCCGGGCTGCACCAGGCTCTTTTTAACATCAGTGATCTCGGAAACTGAGTGAGAAATCGCTTACTCCTATAAAAATGGCACCAAGCCCTTCATGAAGGATCTGCCCCCATGATCCAAACGGGATCCCAGCAGGCCCTGCCCCCAGCACTGGGAATCAAATTTTGACATGAGACATAGTGGGGCCAAACAAACCATATCCAATCTTTAGCACTGGGTTTTATACCCAGGGGCAACATGATTGCTGGGCTGAAGTGTTGAAGAACATCATGTTTCTAGGGAGGATGGGAACAGCCTGGGCTGTCCTGGCCAGTCTTTCCCTGTCTCAGGGTATTGCATTCCCAGCACATGCTACAGTTATTCTTGAGAACTACAAATGAGAAAGAAGTGGAGGAGAGCTGGATCATCCAAGGTTACCTGAAGAACTACCCTACACCTGGCTCTTACTAGGTGCCTGTCCTAGAGCCATACCAAAGACAGCAGGTGGGCACACACACACACAGAGACACAGACACACACGTACACACAAACACACGCAGACACAGGCGCACACACACAGAAACACACACACAGAGACACAGACACAGAGACACGCACACACAGACACAGACACACACACACACACAGAGACACACACACAGAGACACAGACACACACACAGGGACACACGGACACAGACACAGAGACACACACACACACATAGAGACACACACACAGAAACACAGACACATGCACAGAGACACAGACACACACACGGACACAGACACAGAGACACACACACACAGAGACACATACACAGAAACACAGAAACACACACAGAGACAGACACATACAGACGCACAGACACACACAGGCGCACAGACACACACACACACACACAGAGACACACACACACACACACACACACACACACACACACACACAGAGCAGGCTGGAGAAGAGGCAAAGCAGAGCCCCCTGGATGTGGCCGAGAAAGGCAGCAGGGAGACAGGAGAGAAAATTTCACAGACCCTCAAAGTAGAGCAGAAAAAATTGTTTCCAGAGGCTGTTCAGAGCTGCCCCCGGCCGCTACAGCCCTGTCACTTAGCAGGTCTAGAGATCCCCTTGCAGCTGCCAGGACTGGGAGGAGGGAAGGCAAGCAGGGCAGGGCAGACAGGGCCTGCTGGAGAAAATCTCACCAAACCAGGCTTGGCATCTGTGCTCCCCATGGCCCTGTGCCTGAGTGGGGGGGTGGGGGGTGGCAGAGAAAAGTGGTCCAATATGGCTGGTCTGTGTGGGCCCCAGATGCCCACAGGCTCATTAGGAGAGGCCAGGTGGGTAACCCGAGAGCCCCGAAGGTGTGGCCCGTAGAACTTTGCTCTGCAAAGGGGACTCTGTCTGTGGGTCCCAGGTGGGTCAAAGTCAAACACAAAACGCTTGCATGCTGCTCTGGAGGAAATGCATTGTGAAGCAAAGCGATTCCCCCAAATTTATCTCTGATTTTTCTTTTATTGTAGTAAAAGCATTTAACATGAATCTACCTTTTAACAACTTTTTTTCACAGACAGGGTCACTGCAACCTCTGCCTCCTGGGCTCGAGTCATCCTCCCACCTCAGCCTCCTGTAGGCATGCACCACCGCACTCGGCTAATTTTTGTATTTTTTTGTAGAGATGTAATTTCATCATGTTGCCCACTCTAGTCTCGAACTCCTGAGCTCACACAATCCACCCACCTTGGCCTCCCAAAGTGCTGAGATTACAGGAGTGAGCCACCACGCCTGGCCAAGGATTTAAACTGAGAAAAAGAGTGGGCTGCTAAAAATACTGTAAATTTAAAACATCCTACGATCATATTATATAACTCACTATTTCCCAGGGAGTAGAAAGTGGCTGTTAATGTCCCCAGGCCTCATGGCAAAGTGGATAAGAACCTGGCCTGGGAACATGGGCCTCTGAGTCAGCGGGCCTTGGTTTCTTGCCTGAATGCTGACCTTGTCTAGCTGTATAACCTCAGGCATGCTGCCCAAATGGCTTCCTCCCTCCCTTGTGGATTGGGATAATACAGCCTCCTTCATGGGGTTGTTGATACAGTAAAATGAGTCACTAACCCCTAAGCACTTAGGAGCATGCAGGGCACCTGCAGCCTGGGGAGGCAGCAGCTGCTGTGACCTTCACAGGGGACCCTGGAGACGTCGTGCTAATCTTAGCCACAGGACCACAGACAGCTCACTTCTCTGACTCGCTCAGCGAGGACACGGGTCTGAAACAGTGGTTCCCCACCTGGGCTGCACAGTGAAGTCATCTGGGAGATGTTGAAGTGACACTGACCCCAGGCCTCACTCCCACGGTCTCTGATATTATTGCTCTGGAGTAGGCCTGGGCATCTGTGTTTTTTATAAGTTCTCTGGCAATTCGCTCTTGCCACTGCAATTGAGAACCGCTGCTTTAGCTCATTATAAAGCCCTTCCCAGTTCTAAAGCTCTGAGGTTGGACTGATCTTGATTCCAACAGTCTCTGACAGGGCACCTCATGTGTCTGGAGCACTGGGTTAAGTCCCTGGCCTAGCTAAGTCTCATTGCCAGGCTAAGGCTTGATGTGGCTGCAGCTGGGAGTTTTCAAATGAGATGCCGTTCTTTTCTTAATATTCAACTGTCTCCATCTTGCCAACTTTTCAAATAAACTAACTTTGAAAACAGTAACCATACAGCTGAAAATTATTGCCCCACAATCTCTGTAGGTTAAACACAAGAAAGAAATTGTCTTTGGGCAACTCTAACTTACCCTTATGTTGACACCGGGTCATGCCCGTTCTACTCTACCTTTGCCTTCAGTTTAATACTTTTTTTAAAAAGTTGGAGAAATGAATAGCTTTCACATATACAAAAAATGAAATAGGAGGGAAGAAGAAAAGGAGAAGGAGGAGAAGAAAAAGAAGAGGGACAAGAAAGGAAGAAAGAGGAGGAGGAGCGGGATGAAAAAAGAAAGGAGAAAGAAAGACCGGCTTTGTATTCAACAGCAATGATGATGGTAAATAAATTACTAAGTACAAACTTGAAAACTATGCAAGCTCTAGGCAGAGGAAAAATTTTTAAAGCTGCAAAAGAACAAAAGGAATGCTTGAACAAATAAAAAGGCACATCGTGGCCTTGGATGGGAATGCTCCACATCATAAAGATGTCAGCTCTTCCTAAGCTGAGATATAAATTTAACAGGAATGTAATAGAAACACCAATAAGTATTCTTGGTCTTACACACACACACACACACACACACACACACACACACACACACACAAGGGGTGGGAGGTGGACAGGCTGGAGCAAAAAAGAAATAAAATTATTTCAACTAGACAAAATGATTCTAATGTGCACGCAAAATCAAATTAAACAAGAATAGTGAAATTCTGAAAAAAAAAGACTATTGGAGGAGGGCTAGACTGATAAGATATCAAAATATATTCTGAAACCTCTAATAAATTATAAATAATAAAATGATTTATTAGTTATATAACAGATAATTAAAACTATATGGTACATGAATAAAAAGACCTATCAATGGAATAAAATTAATCATCTCAGATACAAAGTAGAAGTTAGAATATGATTTTACAAAAAGGTATTTCAAATCAGTGGAGAAAAAGTAGATTTGCCATTAACTAGAATTGAGACAATAAAGTTGTCATCTGGGAGTAAAATATTGGATCCATAACTTTTGTTAGTAATCACTGGAGCTGTTCACAAGGATTCCAGTGTTCCTCTCCTTCTGACCATGTGACTTCCTTTGATTAATGAAATATGAGGGGGGCACGTCACTTCTAGGAGGAAGCCGTTAGGAGCCAGAGCATGATTCACCATCGATCTACGCCTCTGCTGCAGTGATCAACACTGTTCCCAGTGATGTGCTCTGTCAGCCTGGGTCCCTAAGCCCGCTCCTAATAAAAACTGAACACAGAACATGGGCAAGAAATTAGCCTTTATTTATTTCAAAATTATGATGTAGAGATTCTTTGTTACTGCAGCACAAAACATCGTATCTTAACTGATGCAGTCACAGCATCACATTTCAGTCACGTTTCATAAACATCAAAGGTTTAAATAAAAAACAATGTAACCTAAAAGTACTAGAAGTCACTAGAGAACCATTTAAAACCTTGGAGTAAGAAATACCTAAGAAATAAAACCCAAATGCCATTTTTTCAAAGATTTTTAAGTATGTAGAATTTTTTTAAGATTCTGCATGACAAGCACTACTGTAAGCAGATGAAAATAAAAGGGAAAACTGAAGGAAGTATTTATAGGTTAGAAAGAGGATTAATTCCATATATTTGATTGTATCTATAAAGAGAGTATATATGTATATATTGTATAATCAAATATATGGAATTAATCCTCGTATATATACAATTTATATATAAATGAGCAAAAATGTTGATTGTTCATAATAAAGCAAATAATTTGGCTCTCAAACATATAAAAACATACTCAACCTTACTCAGATTAGGAGAAAAGCAAATTAAACTACAAATGAAATTCTGGTTTACCTGACAGATTGGTGAAGATTTTAAAAAATGCATGCTGTATAGATAAGAGTGTGGGAAACACAGGCTCTCATGTATTCCTTTGGGAAATATAAATTGGAACAGCCTCTGTGGAGGAATATCTGATAATATCTCTCAAAATAAGTGCCTATGCCCTTTAACCCAGAAATTCAATTTCTAAAAATGTATTCCGTAGATAAGTCTATATAGGTGAGAAATAATATATATGCAAAGCATTCATTGTAGTATTATTTGAAATTGCAGGAAAAAAAAGGTAAGAATTTTTTTAAAAAAAAGAAAAAAGAAAGAATAAAAAGAAAGCCAACAACTCAAATTCTTATTAATAAACTGCTGTTTATATAACAAGGTCCATGTGTATGCTGAAATATGATGCAGGCACAGAGAATGGGCAAACTCTTTGTGATTCTTTGTGATCTTATATAGAAAGATCACCATAAATATTAAACACACAAAAAAGAGCAAAGTAAAGAACAGAGTTAATATTACACTACCTTTTAGATGTTAATAAAATATTTCTGGGCCAGGCACGGTGGCTCACGCCTGTAATCCCAGCACTATGAGAGGCTGAGGTGGGCAGATCACCTGAGGTTGGGAGTTTGAGACCAGCCTGACCAACATGGAGAAGCCCCGTCTCCATGCTACTAAAAATACAAAATTAGCCGGGTGTGGTGGTGCATGCCTGTAATTCCAGCTACATGGGAGGCTGAGGCAGGAGAATTGCTTCGACCTGGGAGACGAGGTGATGGTGAGCTGAGATTGTGCCACTGCACTCCAGCCTGGGCAACAAGAGTGAAACTGTCTCAAAAAATAAAAATAAAAATAAAAAAATAAATAAATAAAATAATATATTTCTGGAAAAATGTTCAAGCTGCCTGTAACATGTTTGCCTTGGGAAGTGACCTAGGTGCTTGAGAGAGTTTTGGAGGAAGACGTTACTGTATTCCTTTAATTAATTTTGAATTTTGAACCATATTAATTACATCACCTATTTAAAGAACAACTTTAAATAAGAGAGAGAATGAAAAATCTCTCTGAATATAACTAGCCCTTCTAGAGTTTCCCAGCACAAGACCACAGCTAGGGCCCATCAAACATTGAAATTAAGTGTTTATGTGTTTCTGAGTATTGGAAACAATCATGTAACCCTAGATGCAACTGAAATCTCATACCAAGAAGGTTCGAGGCAATTGGCTGTAATTTCCCTCTGCACTGAGTTTTGTATATTTCAGAACTGAAAGACATTTCTTCAGAAAAGTCTAAGACCAAAGTTTTTTCAAGAGGTCACCTCTAATTCCATTTCAGCCAAGAGGTTTCCCTGCCTTGATTACAGCTCTCCGATTGCTCCAGAATGGCAATAGTGTTTTGTGTCTTCTTATCTTAGATAGAAGATCCCATAAAGATTTCAATGACAGCATCCTTCTCAACAGAGAAAGCAAAAAAATTTCCAAGTGAATTTTCTATTCTTCTAAACCAATCATTTCAGGCCAGACCTGGTGGCTCACGCCTGTAGTCCCAACATTTTGGGAGGCCAAAACAGGAGGATCACTTGCATTCAGGGGTTGGAGGCCAGCCTGAGCAACATAGTGAGACCCTCCTCCCCCCCCACCACCCACGCCAGACTTTACAAAAAATAAACAAAATTAGCTGGGCATGGTACCGCATGCCTGTGATCCCAGCTACTGGGGAGTTTGGGAGGCTCAGGTGGGAGGGTTGCTTGAGCCCAGAAGAGTGAGGCTGCCGTGAGCTGAAGCTGCAACACTGCATTCCAGCCCAGGAGACAGTGAGATCTTGTCTCAACAACAAAAAACTCAGTCATTTCATGGTAAGAATTATCAACCCGAGATCACTTGGGAAGAGTGATGATGACACATCAGTTACCTGCGATGCCCTAATGGTGGATAGGGGACAAAATTGGGACTCCCTCTCAAAGGTCCACCCTGCCCTACATTGCACATTCTAGGAAAGTTGTACATTGGGTCAGCCTGAGAAGAAGCTTTAAATCAGGAAGATCTAGATTTGAATCTACGCTTCATTTAGGGATTTATGCAGAATCTCAGGATTTCTGTCTCCCCACACAGAACTCTCTCCTCCTCTAAGTGCCTGCCTGTCTGTAGATGATGTGGTGAGGTTTGAATCATGCAGCTGATCTTTTTGGAAACCTGTCAAGTAGCAGCCTGCATACCCTTTCCACCAGCACCTCATCCACCGCCCTACATAAAGCACCTCTTCTCATTCATTTATCGCCTTCCCAACCTGCCTCCAGTTTCCAAGATACATTCCAGAAAGAATTCGTCATATTCAAAATGTCATTACGTTGTCTTTCTCTTGGAAAGCATGTCTCATTGACTGCCCTGGCAGGGTAATCTTGCTGTCTGACAGGCTCTCATCAGCCCTCGCTGGGAAAGTCCCAGTCTCTTTGCTGGGAAACTTGAATCTAGAACAAATCTAGATCCTCCCACATTGCCCCTAAAGAGGCTGCCTCCAAGCCGGGCCCACTCCTGACTGAGCTGACAAGCATAAGCCAAGAAAGGGACATTGCCACTGAATCTTGCATTGCTGGAGAGAGAAACCGGTCACCCCAAAGGATTTCTTGGTCCATGAGCCTCGAGAGAACCTCGAACTGTGGCAGTTTCCTGTGGAAACACTGGTTCATTGACAGCAGCATGAGTCCTACAGAGGCAGGAATAAGGCCCTGGAATGCTTCTCCTGGTGGAGAGAGGATGCTCTGGGTGGGAGGAGTCTTTCTACAGAGTGTCTGTCATGAGGAAGAAGGACCTGATCAGTTTCAAGAGGACTTGTAGGAAGATGTAGGGTTTGGAAGCAGAAGAGCTTTGTAATGGTCAAGCTGCCACACAAAGGAAGGGGTAGTTTGGGGCTGAAGGAAACACCTGCTCCCTGAATGATTTCAATCCAGGACTTGAAACATGCGTTGAAGATGTTCTAGAGATGGCTTGAAATGGGATGGGGGGTGCTTATGGTCAAAAGCTAACTTCCTGGATACACTCTCAACATCCACTTCCTAAGAGCTAGTAGGAGAGTTAAAGAAGACAGTGCTCTAAGCCACAGCTTAAACCACAGTTACCGTGGCAGGGTGATTTCTTGACATACAAACTTTGGTTTTGCCACCTTTGCATCTCCTCTAACCTTTCCCAAGAAGTAGCCAGGTCTAAGTTTGTTTTATTTTATTCTTTGGCAGTGGGTAGAGGGGTGAGGAATATTTGTATTTTAAGGCTGAATGCAGAAAATCATGGGCTTGGAGAAATAAGTTGGGAGAAGAAAGAGCAGGAAGAAATAAAGGTAGATTTCCTTAAGCTGGGGAGGAGGTGGTGCTCTGTGGCTCCACTGGGAGTGAGAACGTATTTCCTGCTCACTCGTCACTCAGAGGCTGTCAGATGGCCTGGGTTCCCTTATCTCAGCAAAATCACCCACTTTTAAGCTTGGCACAGCAGTAGTAGAGCCATCTGCCATCATGGAACCCACTTGCATCAGTTGGGGTGCTTTGGGCTGCAAGTAATAGAAAACCCAAACATGAACTGGTTTAACAATAGAAAGATACATTTTCACAAATAATGGTTCAGTGAATCTTTTCATCTCGTAACTACCTGCCTCTGGGTGCCAGGCTTCTTCTCCCGTGGATGTCAGATGGCTGCAGCAGCTCCAGCAGTCACACACAGACACAACCATATCCAGGAGCAGAGGACCCTCTCTTTTGGTTGTCTGTTCTTGAGCTCCTGGCCTCTCGAAGTGCTAGGATGACAGACATGAGCCACTGCACTCAGCTGCAAAGAAACTTTTCACAGGAGACTTCTTCCCCTGTAATGACCCATGGCAGGGTGACACACAGATTTAAAACCACCCCTGGAAAGAGGCTGAGATGGCAACAAGGGGTTTTTGTTAGAATGAATGCTGGGGAATCAGGCACCATAACTATGACAATAAAGGTATGGACAAGAAACATCCCAGAAGCATCATAAAGAGAGATGAAATGGGGATTGTCAAAAATTTAATAAGCCTCAAATAAGCCTCCTGTATTCTTAAACTATGTAGGAGAAAGGGATACCCACCCATACCCATTTCCTGATAATGATTGACTATGAATTTCCAGCCAATTGGATGGGGACTCAGAGCCAGATTAATTTGAATTCAAAAACATAACAAAAACATAACATTTCTTGTACACTTGAGTTGGTGGAGTAAAATAAGTACCTATATTGATGATGATGATGATGATATGATGATGATGATACAAAGCAGAAGATGCTGCTTTTCTGATGTCTAAGCGTGTTGATTCATGTAACGTTACCTCCTCCACCCACGGGACTCTCTCAAATTGTTTCATCCACCAGGCTGAGCCTACTTGTTCTGAGCTGGTTTTCTGCCACTGCATTCCTCAGCCCCTGCCTTCTGCTTTCTGCCTAGGTCCTCTGGATCAATGCTCCTCTTAACATTTGTGCTTGGTTATGGATGCAATATTTACCACATTCTCTTAGTTCCATCCCCTATTTTTATATGGGGTCCCACTCACTCCCATCCGTGGACGTTCTAGACCCAGTGTCGTGTCCAGAAGGGTCATACAAACTGTGATTTTCCCATTTTGAGCGGCAAAATCTCAACTAAACTAACCATGTAAGGAGGATGCCATTCACTTGGAGCGTTTGTCTAAATTGTAATTTTATGCATATGAGAAAAAGATCCCTTGAGAATTATTGACCCTGTGTTTGTGCATAAGAACTGTGTTCAGTGCACTTATTAGTATATGTGTTGTGAAGTTTGTTTATGGGTTTCTTATGGTGCTTCTAGAGCCTCACCACCAAGGAAATGATTTGAACCCTTACCCAGGCTGGAGAAAGGACATAAACCTCTTTCCTCTCACTCCTGGACCCTGCACTGCAGCTCCTCTGTCAATTGCTTTAGCCGTTTCATCCTCCTTTTCTGCACTTGGCTGCCATCTTGATGGAAGCCCCTATGACCAAGTTCCTGTTAAGTGCACTTGCAAACACTGAAGTGCCTTCCAAGTAGAATGTTATTGAAGGCCCCACCTCCCTCTTTCATATCCTTAAAATTCTGACTGACTGCTTGTTATGGGCTGAATTCTGCCCCTACCCCAAAATTCATATGTTGAAGCCCTGACCCCCAGTACCTCAGAATGTGGCTGTGTATGACGATTGGGCTTTTAAACAGGTAATTAAGTTAAAATGGGATCATTGAGGTGGACCCCAACCCAAGAGGTCTGCTATCCATATGAAAGTAGGAGATTAGGACAAGACAGACACAGAGGGAAGACCACGTGAAGACACACTGAGAGGATGGCTCTGGGGAAACAGCCTGTTACATAGCAAGATTGACGCCATCTTGAAGAAAAACTGCCATGACAACCGATGTTCTACCAAGGTGTACCCATAGCACAGATAAACCTCATAATCTCCCCAGTGGCCACTAGTTTTGCAAGAAAGTCTGAGGCATGACCAGCTGCACATGTTTTACCCTAAAAGCTTGCTACATAGAGGGTATTTTATGGAGGGCAGGTGTGGATCCACCATTTCATAGCCATTTCAGACATGGTATCTGTTCCTGAGTCCTTATTAACTGTTCCTTTCTGAGAAACTGGGTTTCTCAGCTTCTTTCTTCAGCCTCTCAGCTCCTTTGGCCTTTGGGGTTAAGTTTGCATAGACCTACTTACTACAGAACAGGCATCTACAGGACAAACAGAAAGGCCTTAGAAGAAACCAACACTGCTGACACCTTGACCTTGAACTTCCAGCCTCCAGAACTGTGAGGAAGTAAAGGTCTGTTGTGTAAGCCACCCAGTCTGTGGGGCTTTTTATGGCAGCCCTAGTGCACTATATACTGCTGTAATTCATCCACTCAGCAAATTTATCTCACTCTATGCTTTCTTGTCTCTTTTTAAACTTTGGAGATGGCTTTGCCTGATTTGTTGGTCTCTCTGATGAGCGTTTCTTTTTTCATTTTGCTTCCTTTTTACTTTTGTCTCTCTTCCTTTCTTTCCTTTCTCCTTCTTCCATCTCCCTCTCTCTCTCTTTCTCTCCTGCAGCACCAGTAAGGAGTGCTACAGAATCTATAATATTTAGCAACAGACAAACAAAAACTTCACTTCCTAAACGGAACTAAAATTTGTTGCTACCAGGAACCTTCGCTGACATTTCCTGTGTAACACAGTGAACTTCCTCATGGCACTGCTAGCTCAGAACCAAGGCTGTTCAATCACTTCAAATCACTATTACAAATTTATTCATAGGCAAGTAATGGAACAATATATTCTCAAAGTCCCTCCAGTCTTCTGAGTCCATGACTCAAGGGGTTTTTGTGGGTGCTAAATGAGATCAAACAGAGTGTCTTACGCAGTACCTAGCACATGGTAGGCTCCATAAAATATAACTATTATTATAATCTTTATTATTATTACGCCATGTCTGTGCCATCTCCTCCCACCCAGCACACAGGAGTTGCCTCAGCAAATTTCTATTATTTCTAAGAAATTTTTTTAAAAAAACACCACTTTCTCTTTCAGCTCCTGCAAAGTAAAGTAAACATGCCAAAGATCTCCAAATATCAATGACATGACATTTTTATCCCATGCCGTGATGGAAACCACCTGCCACATTGATGCAATGCCTTCATGTGCATATAAAGTTTGTTTTCATATTTTTATTTAATGTTGAGTCTTGACAAAGAAATTCAATAGGAAGTGGAACAATAAGTAAAAAGCTGCCAAACCAAGGAAAAACGCCTGTGCTGATGGTAACCCTATCGTCCATGGCGTTCTCTCCTGCAGTGGAGCAGCGGCCTCACTCAGAAGTCCTCCGGGGCTCAGAATGGGTTGCCCAAGAAGCCATCACCCTGGGGAATCGGCTGCCTGGCCCATTCTAAGGTGTCTGCAGCGGCTCAGCTCCTCGCTCCCCAGGCCTCCCTGCCACTCTGGGGTCTCCTCCTGACCTTCAGAACTCAGGGTTTCCCAGTGCCTTGGCATAGCTCATGGTCCAGACCCAGGCCTTTGGGGCCAACCCTGAGGCTGACCAGCATCTGGACGGAGATACTCACTTATGGCCTGGTAGAAGTCAACTTTACTTCTGTTCAGTGCAAGGTCTGAAATCAAACCGGAAGCTTCCCACATGCTACAGATAAAATAAGGGGGAAGAAAATGAAATGTTCCTCCCCTGTTTTATTTTGATAAACTATCAAATACATAGAAAAATAAAAAGAATAGCATAACTAACAACCATACACCCTTCTCCTAGATTTACCAGTCATTAGCATTTTGTCACATCCTCTTTGCCTCCTTGCTCTTTCTCTGTCACACATGTACGCACCTGGTATATATGTGTTCGTGTATATACTTTTTTGTTAACCCATGTGAAAATAAGTTAGACATCAAAACACACTACATATAAAAACACAATGCATGTATATGTACTTATATGCCTACACACATATATACATATATCTGTGATTATACACACACCACACTCACACACACACACACGAATGTACTGCAGAACACAGAGGCAGGCATCTCTGTCTCTGCAGGCTGGGTGCCCAGGGCTTCCCAGTCAACCCTAAACATGCCCTCTAACTAACGTCGTTCAGGCCGTGGAAACAAAAACGTTCCTCCACAGCTCTTGCCCATGTCATCAAAACAAAAGATAAGTGTGTCCAGATGCTGGGAAGGATTGTGGGTTGTGTCTCTGTTGACTTTGGAGGCAGGCAAAACCTGAGTATGAGGAGGCTTGAGTGTTTGGGCAAGAAGAAAGACGGATACTTTGACTTCCCAAGTCCTTCCTCTCAGATAGCAAGAATGCGATAGATTCGTACATAATGATGTGTCATTTTCCAGAAGCACACACATTTATTTTCTTGCCTCTTTTTATGCTACGATTTGTTCTTGTGAAGGTACTCACAAGTTAGCATGATATTTCTGAACAGTTGCTCATGACAGCTCAAGAATATCTTTCCACATTAAAGAATGCCTATCACTCCTAAATTTGTATAAATGTAGATCTAAGCAAACCACACATGAAGTGTGAGATGGACGACTCACCTGGGCAGCTACAGTAGAATTGCAAATGGTTTTATAGTTATTAAAATATTTAATAAGATTTAATTAAATTTACAAGTAAATAAATTTTGCTTTATTTGAATAATACTGATTTTAAGTGTCATATTTATTAATATTATTTGCATTTTTCATTTAATAAAAGATAATTTAAAATATTTTAGGAAAAATCATAATTTGAAAGTTATTTTAACTTTTCATATTTTGATATTTTTTCTTTTACATTTTCATGAAAATATATTCACATTTTGCATATTTTGAATTCAATTATTTTTTAATCTTTTGGCTCATTACTGTCAATAGAAAATAATGTGTGGTAATATTGATTATGGCAATGTAATTAATGATTTCACTAAAATGAAGGAGTAAAACACTTTCTAAAATAAATATATACTAATTTAATAATTTTGTGTTTATACATTACATTTCTCATCCAAACCTTGATGGTTCATCATCACAACAGCCAGATATGAACTATAACAATTAGATTCAGTTTCTTAAATATTTTGCCAACTTTCAGTCATAAGAAAATCATAGCTTCATAGAATATTTGTTCTGTCATTGTACAACTACACTTGAGAGGTAGGATAAAACATACGTTATTTAGTGGTTCCCTAGTTTTGTATACAACTCTTTTTGTTTTGTTTTTAAATATTTTTTTGTTTTGTTTTTGAGACAGAGTCTCGCTCTGTCACCAGGCGCCAGGCTGGAGTGCAGTGGCTCGATCTCGGCTCACTGCAACCTCCACCTCCCAGGTTCAAGCAATTCTCCTGCCTCAGCCTCCCGAGTAGCTGGGACTACAGACGCGCACCACCACGACCAGCTAATTTTTATATTTTAGTAGAGAGTTTCACTGTGTTGGCCAGGATGGCCTCGATCTCTTGACCTCGTGATCCGCCCGCCTTGGCCTCCCAAAGTGCTGGGATTACAGGCGTGAGCCACCACGCCCAGCCGTTTTCAAATATTTTTAACATATAAATAGAGATAGGGGCCTTGCTATGTTGACCAGGCTGATCTTGGCCTCCTGGCTTCAAGCGACTCTCCCATCTCGGCCTCCCAAAGTGCTGGGATTACAAGTGTGAGCCACCATGCCTGGCCAGTATACAACTCTTAAATGTTTACACGCATGGTTTATGAATTCTATGTATGCTCTTATCCGAGGGCCTCTATTCATAGTCTTAAGATCCCAAAATGTTAGGACACACATGCCCACAAAGAACTTTGGACACACACACATGCATGTGTCTCATTTATATAAAGTATCAATGTAAAACCAAATAAGAGCCAGGCAAGGTAGCTCATGCCTATGATCTAAATATTTTGGCTTCTACACAGCAAAGAAAACAATCAACAAAATGAACAGACAACTCACAAAATGGAAGAAAATATTTGCAAACTACCCCCTGACAAAGGATTAATAACCAGAATATATAAGGAGTTTAAACAACTCTATAGGAAAATAACCTAATAATCTGATTTTAAAAATGGGCAAATAGGCATTTCTCAAAAGAAGATATATAAATGGCAAAAAGGCATATGAAAAGTTGCTCAAATCATTGATCATCAGAGAAATGCAGATCAAAACTACAATAAGACATTACCTCCTCCCAGTTAAAACCATTTATATCCAAAAGACAGTCAATAACAAACACTGGCCAGAATGTGGAGAAAAGGGAACCCTTGTACGCTGTTGGTGGTGTTGTAAGTTAGTACAACCAGTATAGAGAACAGTTTGGAGTTTCCTCAAAAGACTGAAAATAAAGCTACCATAGGATCCAGCAATCCCACTGCTGGGTGTGTACCCAAAAGAAAGGAAATCAGTATAATGAAGTGATATCTGCACTTCTATGTTGATGCAGCACTGTTGACAACAGCTACGATTTGGAAGGAATCTAAGTGTTCATCAACAGATGAACAGATAAAGAAAGTGTGGTACATATACACAATGGAGTAGTATTCAGCCATAAAAAAAAAAAATCAGAGGGCAGTCACGGTGTCTTATGCCTGTAATTCCAGCATTTTGGGAGGCCAAGGCCAGTGGCTCACTTGAGGTCAGGAGTTCAGGACCACTCTGGCCTACATGGAGAAACCCCATCTCTACAAAAAATACAAAAATTAGCCTGACGTGGTGGCTCACACCTGTAATCCCAGCTACTTGAGAGGCTGAGGCAGAAGAATCACTTGAACTCAGGAAGTGGAGGTTGCAGTGAGCCAAGATTGCACCACTGCACTCCAGCCTGGGCAACAAAGCAAGACTTTGTTTAAAAAAAAAAAAAAAAATGAGATCCAGTCGTTTTCAACAACATGGGTGAAACTGGAGATCATTATGTTAAAGGAAATAAGCCAATCACAGAAAGACACACATCTCATATTCTGACTTGTTTGTGACAAAAAAAAAAAAAAAAAAAAAAAAGAATTCATGGACATAGAATCTAGAATGATGATTACCAGAGGCTGGGAAAGGCAGTGTGAGGCTGAGGTGGTTATGATTCATAGGTTAAAATAACAATAATAATAACTAAGCCAGGCGCGGTGGTTCACGCCTGTAATCCCAGCACTTTGGGAGGCTGAGGTGGGCAGATCACCTGAGGTCAGGAGTTTGAGACCAGCCTGACCAATATAGTGAAACCCCGTCTTTAAAAAAAAAAAAAAAAGGTAGAAATGATAAATAAGACATACAATTTGATAGCACAACAGGGTGACTATAGTCAATAATACCTGCGCATTGTGCATTTAAAAAAATAACTGAAAGATACAACTGGATTGTTTGTTACAGAAAAGATAAGTACTTGAGGGGAGAGATTCCCCATTCTTCATGATGTGATTGTTTCATATCACGTCTCTTTCAAAATATCTCATGTACTCTACAAATATATACACCTATCATATACATATACCTACGATTTTTTTTTAAAGGCTAACCAGATAAGGTCTCCCTTGCCTCCAAACCAATGGCTGGGTTTGGAAGTGCAGATCTGATTTGAAGTCTTGAGCAGTTTCTGGCACCAGTCGCTGGAAAGAAAGTTAGAGAATATAAAGTTCCTTTTTGTTTTGTTTTGTTTTTGTTTTTTGTTTTTTTGTTTTTTTGTTTTTTTTTTTTGGAGACGGAGTTTCGCTCTTGTTACCCAGGCTGGAGTGCAATGGCGCGATCTCGGCTCACGGAAACCTCCGCCTCCTAGGTTCAAGCAATTCTCCTGCCTCAGCCTCCTGAGTAGCTGGGATTACAGGCACGCGCCACCATGCCCAGCTGATTTTTTGTATTTTAAGTAGAGACGGGGTTTCACCATGTTGACCAGGATGGTCTCGATCTCTTGACCTCGTGATCCACCCGCCTCGGCCTCCCAAAGTGCTGGGATTACAAGCGTGAGCCACCGCGCCCGGCATAAAGTTCTGATAACTTCTAATTTCACGGAATGCCATAGTTCTGGCCTGTGAGCTTGATGTTTTTTCACCTGTCCAGTAGAGGGCGCGCTCTTGAGAGAGGCTTTGGTACCAGAGGCTTCCTGAGCGCTTAACTGCGGGTGGATTTGCGGGCAGCCGGTTTTGTGCAAGTTACAGTATAGAGACCCCCTTCCTTACCCCTTCTCCTTCAGTGGGAGCTCAGCAAGCTCGAGGAGTGGCTGCTGGAGTTAGAGACCACCGCCTGCTTCTTGCTATTTTTTTTTTTTTTGCCTGTTGTTAAACGTTTACCAGCACGCTATTGCTTCATATTATATGATATCCACAAATAGACCGTTGTAAGTACTGTAAAATAATTGTTTCATGAAAAAAAAAACCCAGCCAAAATTGTATAAACGTTGTAATCCTAATTCTTGCATATAGCTGTATCATTTGTGTTTTATTTTTTACTTGGAAACAAACATGAAAAACATCTACAAAAGCATACAAGGTTTTGTTCACAGGTAGTGATATTAGTGGTGAATATTCCATCACTCTAATTTTTGCATTTTCCAAATATATACATTTTATTTTTATTTATTTATTTACCTTTTGAGACAGAATCTTACTCTGTCACCCAGGCTGGAGTGCAGTGGCAAGATCTTGGCTCATTGTAACCTCCGCCTCTCGGGTTGAAGTGATTCTCCTGCCTCAATCTCCCAAGTAGCTGGAATGACAGGCTCCCACCAACACACCTGGCTCATTTTGTGTTTAGATGGGGGTTTGCCATGTTAGCCAGGATGGTCTTGAACTCCTGACTTCAAGTGAGATGCCCGCCTTGACCTCCCAAAGTGCTGGGATTACAGGCATAAGCCACCACCCTAGCTGTCAAAATATATAACATTTTATAATCAGAAACCAATTTAAAAACTAAAGCGGTCTCTTGCTGACATGTGTAGATTGTGCTTTTGTTGAATTGGTGCTAAGGATTATCAAGGAGATTAGCAGAAATTAAGAGAGGGAGGAAGACAGAGGCAAGATCGTTAAAGAGCCGCAGATAAATAGACTTGCTTTTTCTTGAATGGACCTATCACACCATCACTACAGTCTTTTAATTGATAGTGATTTATAAGTGTGTGTGTGTGTGTGTGTGTGTGTGTTTGAGACGGAGTCTCTCTCTGTCACCCAGGCTGGAGTGCAGTGGCTCTATCTCAGCTCACCACAACCTCCACCTCCCAGTCACAAGCAATTCTCCTGCCTCAGCCTCCCGAGTAATGGCAGCTTGGCTATATTTTACCCTTTTTTGCTTGAAAAATTGTTAGCTATTTTAACTTTTTAGGAGTGTAAATTTATAATCACTTATGTCAAATTATACAACACTTCTGTCTGTCTGGTTGCGATTGCATTAGCTCCTTATTTAATTTGGGATGAATTGACGTCTTTTCCTCATTGGGTCTTCCTACCTGGGATCATGTTCTTTCCACTGTTTCAAATCTTTTATAGCCCATAGTAAACCTTTATATTTCTCTTCAGACGGATTCTTCCATTATCATTTTAGAGCCATTCTTAGATATTTTATTTTTTATTGTTATTAGGGAAGGAATCTCTTTTTCTCTTTATGTCTTCTCTGTTATTACTGGTATATATAAAAAAAACTATTGACTGGCATATTTATTATGTATCTGGCTGTATTATTGAAACTATTATTTTTTAATAGCTTTTCAGATGGCTCTCTTGGGTTTTCTTGACATATACCGGCTGCAAATAATATGAATTTGTCTCTTCCTCCCACAATTATATATCTTATTTCTACTTTATACAGAAATGCATTGGATGGGAATTCAAGAACAATGTTGACAAATGAAAATAACCCCTGGTATCCTTTTCCTTCCCAAATTTAAGCACAATATCTGAAATATATCAGTCACCATGGAATGGGACATAAGTTTGATGTTCTACTTTTCCCAATTTAAAAAAATAGTTTAGGAATTTAAATTAAGAATGAATATTAAATTTTATCAAGTACCGTACTGTCTACCATAATCCACTTACTTTTCAAATTTCTCTACTTGATTCTGGAGAATATTGCTATAAATAAATTTGGGTTTGTTTTTGTTTTTGTTTTTGTTTTTGGCTTGCCAATACTTACTTGTTTTTCTTTTATTTTCTTTTTTTCTTTTTCTCTCTCTCTTTTTTTTTTTTTTTTTTTTTGAGACAGAGCCTTGCTCTCTTACTCAAGTTGGAGTCCAGTGGCATGATCACAGCTTCCTGCATTCTTGAATTCCTGGGCTCAAATGATCCCCCTGCCTATGCCCATGGAGTAGCTGGGACTACAAGCATTACACATGGCTCTTTTTAAAACAAAAATGGGAGGCTGAGATGGGAGGATTGTTTAAGGCCAGGAGTTTGAGATCAGCCTGGGAAACATGACTTATGTTGAATAACAGTGGTGAAAGTGGGCAACCTGATTGTGTTCCAAATTTTATGGAAAAGGCTTTCAATTTTTCCCCTTTCAGTATGATACTAGCTGTGGGTCTGTCATATGTTTTTTTCATTATGTTGAAGTAGTTCCTTCTATCCCCAGGTTTCTGAGAGTTTTAATCATGGAGGAATGTTGAATTTCACCAAATGCTTTTTCAGCATCAATTGAGATGATCATATGGTTTTCATCCTTCATTCTGTTGGTATGGTGTATCACACAGGTTGATCTGTGTATGTTGAACCATCCTTGCATCCCATAGCTAAATCCCACTTGCTCTTGATGAATAATCTTTTTAATGTATGCTTGAATTCAATTTGGAAGTATTTTGTTGAGAATTTTTGCATAAATAGTCATCAGAGGCATTGGCCTATAGTTTTCTTTTCTGATGTGACTGTCTGTTTTTGGTATCAGGGTAATACTGGCCTCACAGGATTCGTTTGGAAATATCCTCTCCTCCATTTTGTGAAATAGTTTGAGTAGGATTGGTGCTAGTTCTTCCTTAAATGTTTAGTAGAATTCAACAGTGAAACCATCGACTGCCAGACTTTTCTTTACTGGCAGACTTTTTCTTTTCCTTTTTTTTAACTTTTATGTTCAGGAGTACAGGGGAAGGTTTGTTATGCAGGTAAGCTAGTGTCGCGGGGGTTTGTTGTACAGATTATTTCATTACCCAGGTATTAAGCCCAGTACCCAATAATTATCTTTTCTACTCCTCTCACTCCCACCCTCCGTCCTCAGGTAGGCCCCAGTGTCTGCTCTTTCCTTCTTTGTGTTCACAGATTCTTTTCATTTAGCCCCACTTATAAGTGAGAATACGCAGTATTTGATATTCTGTTCCTGTGTTAGTTTGCTATGATAATAACCTCCAGCTCCATCCATGTTCCTGCAAAAGACATGACCTCATTCTTTTTTATGGCTGCATAGTATTCCATGGTGTATATGTACCACATTTTCTTTATTCGATCTGTCATTGATGTGCCTTTAGGTTGATTTCATGTATTTGCTATTGTGACTAGTTGGTTGGCCTTTTTGAAGACACCAATCTGTACCAATTATGGCAAAAGACAGTCAGCTAGCACGTGGTTTTCCTGAATAATGCACTTAAGAATCCACTAAGACGGCAAACATTTCATTAAAAAGAAAAAATCTTCTTCCTTTTTGTAGGTAGTTCTGAACAGTTAAAAGTACTTAAGTATATGATTACTTGGCAACTGTGGAAAAACAAGGTCAGAAATCAAGAACTGGCAGTTTTTCAATTTTTATTTCTTTGTGAATATTTAGCATAAATGCAGAGAAGTAAAGCATCAACACAAATCAGAATGTTTCAGTGAATAAATTTCAGTAGTTCAACTTAGCATCAACTATAAACAAACATGTCAAAGTTTCCTGGACAATGAGAGCATTTATATTTTTTAAAACAGGTAAATTTATTATTGATGGCCACTAAGTGGTGTCTGTAGCATTTTTATCATATAGTAGTTCCATCTACACACTATGCCTTTTTAACTGAGTTGTCCTACATGGCAAGTACATGTTTTTAATGTTGTCTGCCTTCTGTGCTCTTCCTGCAGGTTTGCTGTTAAAATATATTAAACTGTATTTTAGAAAGAAAGATACCAATCTCCATACATGACAAAAAAAAAATGGGGCTGGGAGTGGTGGCTCATGCCTGTAATCCTAGCACTTTGGGAGGCCAAGGCGAGTGGATCACCTGAGGTTGGGAGTTTGAGACCAGCCTGACCAACATGGAGAAACCCTATCTCTAATAAAAACACAAAAAATTAGCTGGGCATGGTGGCACATGCCTGTAATCCCAGCTACTCAGAAGGCTGAGGCAGGAGAATCACTTGAACCTGGGAGGTGGAGGTTGTGGTGAGCCGAGATCCGCCATTGAGCTCCAGCCTGGGCAACTAGAGTGAAACTCCATCTCAGAAAAGAAAAAAAAAAAAAAATGATAGATTGTTGTGGCAAAAAGGTAAGACATGAAACAGTGTATGCAATATGCATCCATGTTTTTTAAAAAGCACATATAATGCCTTTAAAAGGATACACAAAAGCTGGCAATAATTGTTAAAACAATGACCCTGTGGGTAAGAGGTTGGGGAGGCGGGGCAGAGTTTGTGTGGGGGTTGGGAGTGATGAGAAATGTACTTCTCAGTGACATGCACGGGTGCCTGTTGGGTTGCTTACCACATATTAGCTATGCAAATAAATGTGTATGAAAGGTCTTCCCACTCTGAGATCAGATAAATAAGCACATATTTTCTTATAGACTTTAACATTTTTTTGTACTTGTTTTTAGGTTCAGATTTCTAATTCAACTGGAATTGATCTTGGGAACAAATGTACAACATTGTTTTTGTAACTCTGAGCCCTGGGCTCCATAGAATTACAGGCAGGGAAACTCCCAGGCAGGGAGTAGGGAAAGGAGCAGGCTGGTGCAGCTCCACGGTCGTGCGGACTCTAAGTCAGAATCCCGCCTCGATCTTGCAGTCTGCACTTGCAGGTGGGGATGTGCTATTAACCGCTAGAAATAACAGCCAGGAATTCAGAGGTGAGTTCAGGTCTAGTGATGCAAAATTCTGTAATTTCAGAGGAAAAAAAACAGAAGAGGATGTCCTCGTTCTTGCAGTCACCAATCCTGGAAAAGCAAAATAAATAGAGGAAAACAAAAAACTGAACCATCAACTTCTGAAAGTCTGACCTTAAATCAGCTTTAAAAAGAAATTAAAGGGGCTGGGCATGGCAGCTCATGCCTATAATCCCACACTTAGGGAGGCTGAGGCAGGCAGATCACCTGAGGTCAGGAGTTTGAGACCAGCCTCACCAATGTGGTGAAACCCTGTCTCTACTTAAAAATACAAAAATTAGCCTGGCGTGGTGGTGCATGCCTCTAATCCCAGCTAGTCAGGAGGCTGAGGCAGGAGAATCACTTGAACCTGGAAGGTGGAAGTTGCAGTGAGCCGAGTTTGCAGCATTGCACTCCAGACTGGGCAACAAGAGTGACAAAGAAAAGAAAGAAAGAGAAAGAAAAAGAAATAAAGAGAGAGAGAGAGAGAGAGAGAGAGTGGGGGGGGTGGGAGGGAGGGAAGGAAGGAAGGAAGGAAGGAAGGAAGGAAGGAAGGAATTAAAGGGAAAGTAACACAGAATATTTTAAAGTCCACAGCGTGGTTACCTTGGGCCTAGAAAGAGCTTGTCTCAAGCGGGGAGGAGGCACTCATCGCCAAGAACCTACACCTGCGACGTCAGGTGGGAAACACGTGGGAGAAGATGGAATTCTGCAGCCACTGAGGCTGGCGACACGAGAAAGCTGAAAATCTTCAGGGCTTGGAACAGCTTGTATTTCTTTACTCTTTGGTCTTTATTGAACTCCTACTGCAAAACAGGAATGTCTAGGAGCTGGGGTTATTGTAGTGAGCAAAACAGCCAAACCCCTCTGCCTCTGGGGTGTTTGCCTCCTAGTGCAGGGAGACAAGCAGCAAACAAAAGCATGAAGGGAAGGACCAGACAGTGTATCAGATGGAGATGACTGTCATGGAGAAACCATAGCAGGGGGAGGGGGAGGGATGGGGAGTCGGGGAAGAGGGATGGTGGAGGTAGTTGGAGAAGGCGCCATTTCCCCAGGACCTAGACGGTGCTCTGTAGATACCTGGGGAATGGGTGACCAGGCAGGGCTGGCCCATGCAGTAGCGCCCGCACTGTGAAGGTGCAACAGCAGGAGTGAGGGGGAACGTGCCGGGGATAAACTAAGGAAGCCTGGCCACCTCATGGAGTTTGCTCTGTGGGGCTTGGGGCTGGACCGGTGTGACCTCCAGCTTCAGGACGCATGCGCTCATAGGGACAATCTGATGCCCAAGGAGTTTGGGGGCTTTTGGAGGCAAGGCCCTGCCCAGGCAGGGTTACCTTAAACAGCCTATTTATTTATTTATTTATATTTCTTTTGCAACAGAGTCTCATTCTGCCCCCCTCCCGCTACCACCCAGACTGGAGTGTAGTGGCCTGATCTTGGCTCACTGCAACCTCTACCTCCCAAGATCAAGCAATTCTCCCTGCTTCAGCCTCCCGAGTAGCTGGTATTACAGATGTCTACCACCACCCCCGGCTAATTTTTATTTTTTCGTAGAGACAGGGTTTTGCCATGTCGGCCAGGCAGGTCTCAACCTCCTGATCTCAGGTGATCCACCCGCCTTGGCCTCCCAAAATGCTGGTATTACAGGTGTCAGTCACTGTGCCTAGCCTAGGGGGTACTTCTTGAGATGAGGGTGTAGACAGGCATCACTGGAGTAATTACGGGACAAGTAATATCTGCATCTGTACACACACCCCACCTGTTCCCCACCTTTAAGGCTGACCTTTTGTCCTCTGACCCTTTCTCTGGTTTGCAGGCACTGCCGACCTCTGGAGCCGGTGAACATCGGCCACATCAACCCAAATTCAGGCCCAGCCCGGGTCATTCCAGTACCTGGCTGTGGAGGCTAAAGGAGATGGAAAATAAGGAGTGAAAGGGAGACAGATTGCAGGGAGGGGTGTCCATATGCCTTCTTTTTTTCTCCTTTCGTTTATGTAAATACTGTCATCTGCCATTAAATGTGAAGATGATGTTGACTGGAGAAGCCACCTGACAGCTCAGTGGAAAGCACTCCCAGTTCATTACACAAACATCCAAGGCCTCGCTTTAATCACTCACGGAGTGCCAGATTCACTCCTAGCTTCTGCCAACAACATGGCCCTTCTCTTCGAGAGGTCGGAAGGAATCAAGAGGAAGCCAGATGAGGCTGCGCCTCTTACTGAGACTCCCTGACGCTTCGGGAGGAAACTGTCTAACCAGAAAAACAGGGTCACCCCTCAATCGAGAGACCATTACTGAGCCAGGAAGCAGCTCCCATTTCGGGTTATTTCCTTTTGGTTCGAGCCTCAAATATTCTCCTAGGTGGAAAGACCTCCTGGAATACTCTTTTCTGCGGAGAATGGAAAGAACATCAGCATCACAAACGTGGGCTCACTTAGAAGCATCCGATTTCAGACCCAGTAAGTGCTTGCAGGTCCCCGCCTCTGAGGTGGGAGCACAAGGCTCTGTGATGTGGACTTCACCATTCATTCCTCTGCACACATGCAGAGCACCTACTGTGTACCGGCTCGTGGCTATGCATGCCGGACTTGGAGAGGGGAAAGGTGCAGCCTACCCTAGGGGCTCAGTCTGGGGAAAGGACAGACATGAAAATACGTAAGACCAGGTGGTTTTTGTGATGCTGGAATGGAGGTCTGGACAGGGATGGTGGGGCAGAAACACAGGAGAGGCAGGAGGAGGAACAGGCACAGCTTTGAGGAGGAAAAAAGATCCGAGGTTGCCAGGAAACAAGGTCAAGAAGGAGCCACGAGAGGGAGCCAGGCCAGCGAAGAGACGTTACAACTTTCATGGGACCAGCAAGGGACCAGTGTGGAAAGGAGGACGTTTGTGTGCAGCTCCTTCACTTCCCAGAGCCTTTGCACATACTTCCTGTATTTCGGGCTTCCCCTCTTAGGAGCCCCAGCCTTCCCAGGGTAGAAGCAGGCAGCTCTTTCCCAGCTCTCCTTACAGCTGGGGTACAGCCATATGGCCTTAAGTCCACCAATCAGACTCAGAGAAGAGAGGCTTCATTTTGGAAGTCAGTGTTGTGATAACAGAGGCGGCTCTTGGACTCGCCCTGCAGGCTCCCTCCGGCGAGGGTGGCTGCAATCCCAGTGGTAATGGCCGTGTCCACCATCACCCACACCAGCCTCCTGTTTCTATTTGGCAGCAGAGGCGCCGGGCCCTCCACTGGGCTGGAATGTGGCTGTTGCATCTACCCAAGAGACTCCAAGCCTGCGCCCCTGGCTCTCCTGAAGGCTCTGAGAGCTGCTAACATCCTTTAATGATCTCCTTTTCTCTCTAATCTAACAAGAGTGGGTTTTATTACTTGTAACCAAAAAGTCTGATTAGTATAGTTGGGAAATAACAGGAGCTAGAACAAGAGACACAGAGAGGAGCCAAGTGCCAGCATCCACATGCAGCCCTAGAGTCTAGACTTGACTCTGGAGCCCAGTGGCTTTCTGTTGGGTGCTGCAGAGACCTGACAATTTCATGGAGCTTCCTGAGGGCTGAGCTGGGGGCTTCTGCACCCACTTCCTACACTAGTCATTGTGCCTAGCCTAAAGGGTACTTTTTGAGATGAGGATGTTCTGTCTTTAACTCTTTGACACACTGCTGAGATTTCAAATGCAGACTGCATTTCAAAAAAAAACAACAATAAAGGGCCGGGTACAGTGGCTCCCGCCTATAATCCCAGCACTTTGGGAGGCCAAGGCGGGCACATCACTAGGTCAGGAGTTTGAGACCAGCCTGACCAACACGGTGAAACCCTCTCTCTACTAAAAATACAAAATTATCCGGGTGTGGTGGTGTGCACTTGTAGTCCCAGCTACTCGGGAGGCTGAGGCAGGAGAACCTCTTGAACCCAGGAGGTGAAGGTTGCAGTGAGCTGAGGTCACGCCACTGCACTCTAGCCTGGGTGACAGAATGAGACTCCATTTCAAAAGTTAATTAATTAATTAATTAAAAACCAACAATAATAATAGCCCTGCCGTTCATGGAGCACTTGCTGCTCGTCCGGCACTGTGCCACAGGTTGTATTATCCAAGGTGGCCACAGTAGAATCTTCTATCACACAGGCTCTTGTTACAACGTGACCTTGACAGCTCCTGCATCAAGAGGGCCATGAATCTGTGGCTACTGTGGAAGTGACGCTGTGTGACTTCCAAGGCCAGGTCATAAAAGTGGATGCAACTTCTACGTGGTTCTCGTGGGACTCTCAGTCTTACAGCCCAGCCGCTATGCTGGAAGGAAGTCTTGGCCAAGCGTGGGTGCTGCAGCTGAGTGAGTCTTGGCCAAGTATGAGTGTTACGGTCTGGACACTCAGCTAAGACCCCAGTATGCAGTCAGGATCATCTGTCAGGCCGGCAAGCCAGGAAGCCCAGAAATGAGTCTAGCCCCAGCCACCTTCTGACTAAACCCATGAGAGACTACATGAGAACTGCCCAGATGAGCTCCAACAATCCGCAGAAATGTGAAGGACGATAATAAAATAACTGTCGTTGTTTTAAGCTGCTATGTTTTGGGATTTTTTTTTTTTTTGAGACAGTCTCATTCTTGTTGCTCAGGCTGGAGTGCAATGCAGTGGCACCTCACAGGTTCAAGCCATTCTCCTGCCTCAGCCTCTTCAGTAGCTGGGATGACAGGCATGCACCACCACACCCAGCTAATTTTGTATTTTTAGTAGAGATGGGGTTTCTCCATGTTGGTCAGGCTGGTCTCGAACTCCCGACCTCAGGTGATCTGCCCACCTCAGTCTCCCAAAGTACTGGGATTACAGACGTGAGCCGCTGTGCCCGGCCTGAAGTATTTTATAGTTGCAGCAATAGATAACTGGAACACACTGTTTAAGCACCTTAATTAATTGACACATTTAATATTCACCATGACCTATGAGGTAGGTCATTAGTATCCATTGTTATTAGTAGTAGCCTCGCTTTTATAAATGAAGGAGGAGAGACACAGAGAGGGTGAGTAACTTTCCCAATGGTACGCAGATGACAAGTGGTGGAGCTCAGATCAAACACTGACTGTCTGGCCTTAGAGTCAGCCTATGTTACTACGGGAGAATGCTGCCTCACTTGAAAAGCCCTATTGTAAGCTCAGAGTTATAAGAGGACTTTAAGGAGGGAAGTGGAGTGGGGTAGCCGTGGTCAGATTTGTGTTTTAGGAAGATGTGGTGTTAGGGAGGAATTGAGGTCAGGTGTCAGGGCAGGGCTGGAGGCAGAGGTCACCCTGGCCACTGCAACATCCCTCAGCAAGGCCTCACCCCAGGCAGTGGCTGTGGGGATGAAGAATGGAGAACCAGAAACAGATCTAAGAGATAGCGCAGGGGCAGATCACTGGCTAGGTCATGAATATGGGGAGGGGCAGGCTCAGAGATGGCACATTGTCAATTGTCACCATGTTTATTCTGGTGGCTGGAAGATAAAGATATCAGATTGATTTCAGCAATTGCTAAATGCAGTAAGTTATCACTCGCAAAGATCAGCCTTGGGCGCCAGCTAATATCACAGTTATCAGAAAACATGTCCCCAAGGGTGAGCAGAACTAGGACATGTGTCAGTAGAAATTTGCGTGGTTCTGCCACGCTAACAATCAACCCTAAAATCCCAGAGGTTTAAAAGAGAACTGCACTCATCCGTCTGTCGCCTGAGGTCAGCCAAGGGCTCTGCTCCACATTTTCCCCCATCCATGGCCCCCTTCTCAACCACTGCTGATTACCATTGCAGAAGCAAGAGAGCTTTGGAGAGTCTCAGACCAGCCATTAGGTCTTTCCCCCAGAAATGACCCAGGTTATAACCACTCACACTGATTGGCCAGATCAGGATTAGGTCATATGACCTTCACAACTGCCAGGGGTCCAGGAAGTCCAACCAGATCCCAGGAGGTAAGAGCTAGGTCCTGGTGGTCAGCAGTAGATGACAGTGTGGGTGTGTCCTGCCTACAGGGCAGGGTGCTGGTGCCCTGGACCCTGGCTTCATCTGGGTTAGCACTATTTATGCGTCTTTGGACCCCACGTGACCGCTCGGGGCTGAAAGCCTGTCTCCCTCTTCTCTCTAGCAGTGTGCTCTCGCATTGATCTGATTGCCCGTTACACAGACTGAAAAGTCATCAGGTGTGCGCTTTTTCTATGTGTATATTGTACTCTAATAAAAAGTTAATTTAAAAATGGGAAAGGCCCACTCACTCCAGCAGGGTAAAAACCCTTTTATCCCAGATTCTCAGCTCTTGGGACTGGTCCCATTCATTCCTCAGCTCTACTCACTCTCAAAATCAAAAAGCTTATCCTCAGCCTGACAGCTGCTGGTCCAGGAAGCGGGACCAAGTCAGCTTCCATCCTCATCCAGTCTCCTTAGGGTCTCCCTGCTGTCTGGCTGAGGCTGGATACAGGTACCGAGTGGGTTAATTGTGCGGCTACACAGCGGGAACCTCTCAGATGCACAAAGTCCATTAACCTGGAAATCTGGGTGAGGAGACACTGTTTGTCTCCTGGTCTGTGCTCCTGGGACCTGACAAACATCTGACCTCTCCAGGATGACTTTTCCAGGGTCAGCCTATTATGAACGAATCCTGACTAATTCGGTCACCCTTCCATTTCTTAAGTATGATTTGTGGCTTAATTGCAGCAGGAAAAAAATAATGAGAAGTGCACAGCCCAGGCCATATCCATAATTCATAACTGCAATAAAACCCTCCACATGCTGTCGTGACTTATGGCAGACTTAGCGGTGTGCACCCTGGGGCCAGCCAAGGACCCAGATGTTTCCGCTGCAGAATTTAGAGCTCAGGGGCTGGAGGATCCAGGCTTCCCAACACTCATGGCAAAGCTCAATCCTGGTTGGAGGCAAAAACCAGAGCATTGGCTTAGGGCCCAGGGACTCAGGAGTGGCCCATGTGTAGGCTGCCCAGGAAAGCAGGGTGTGTTGGAGGCGTGGAGGCCAGATGCATCACTGAGGGAGCAACTGCAAAGTATCTCAAACCTACGGAAACCCCTTGCCATCATCACACAGCAGGGCGGGGCTGCATCAGCCCCAAGAGAGTGGAAGGATGATATATCAGCTAGGAAGCTGGGCTATGAGTGATAGAAAACCCAGGTCAAATAGCTTAAACTAAAGGGGAATTTATTGGCTCACACAACTGAAAAGTCCAAAGATCATCAGGCTTCAGGTGAGGCTTGATCCAGAGGCTCAAATGACATCATCAGATAGAAGGCATCTTCCATTCTTTCCTCTGCTTTGCACCTCGGGCGCCACTCGGTGGCCACTCACTGGGAGTTCCAGGGTTCCCTCTCAAGAAGCCAAATGGCTGCAGGAGTTGCAGCTCTTATAGCCTCAGGGAAGAAAGACTGCCTCCTTCTGCCAAGCACTGAATGAAGGCCCAGCTCTGACTGGCACCCATTGGGTCAGGTGTCCATTGCTAAACCAATTACCAGCAGGGGGTATGAAGGAGAGCACAGCACACTGAGTAACTGGAGCTAAACAGGCAAGTGAAGTCCACAGACTCCACACACTGAAAAAGAGGGGAAGGGCCGTTCCCTAGGGGGAGACTTGTTTGACCAAAAGAAGCAGAACTGGAGATGCTAGGAAGGAAAAGGGCAGGTGCCTATGACCTAGGCCAGGAGTGGACAAACTGGGTCTGGGGGCCACACCCAGCCCAAGACATGTTTGTGTAGGTAAAGTTCTGTTGGCGCACAGCCATGCCATTCATTCACAGGCTGCCTGGGGCTGCTTTTGCACTGCAGTGGCAGAATTAAGTCACTGTCACAGACTCTGTCCATCTGGCCTGCAGTCTAAATTGGGTGACTTTGCCCTCCCCGTGGGACCCTCTGGGGCTGGCTGCAGCCCCTCGCATGTAGCTCTCTGTATTCTGGTAACTTCTCCATCCCTTCACCCCTTTATGTTACATTGTAACTGCTCCTCACTATTGCGAGCCCCTGGGTGCTGGCCTCCCTCTTGGAGTTTCCCTAGCCCCTGCCCAAATCTGGCTTCTTGGTTTCTGTTAGGACCCTGTCTAATATACAAGCCAAGTCACACGGAGCCTCAGAGAGACCTGGATGCTGACAGGGCTGGTGAAAGCAGGGTGATGGGGACCAAGGCCTGGCTCAGGGGAAGCCAGCCTGGATTGCTCTGGTGGCCTGCACACCTACCCCAAATGCCTGCCCACAAAGAAGTCCCTTGAAATTCTGAGGATGGCCGGTTAGTCATAGCTCCCTTGCCCTGCTGAAGACTGCAGTGGTAGGGCCAAGTCTCTTCAAGGTTTAAGAATTCCAACAAGTTTACTAAAGGGCGAGCAAGGATCTGCTTGCCTGAGGCCTGTGCCCTGGAATGGGGCAATGAGCTTGGAGCCCCCCAAAAAGCCTCTCATGGAAGCATGCACACAGCCGCATCTTCATTCTGCAAACAAGAATAGAGATGGCACTGCCCTGCTGAAGAGCTAGGGAGCTGAAAGATTCTAGGTTTCAAAGAGTTTTCTGTCTATAAAGACAGACAAGTAATAAATAAAGAGTCACAAGAGTTACTTGTTAACTTGTTTAATTGTTACTTGTTTAGTTGTTTAATTGTTACAAATTAACAAGTAACAATTGAAGAGAAAATTCTGATGTTAGCACAAAAAATGCTACAATTTAGGGAAACACTGGGAATGGGGGAGCACTGAGACTGGGCCGCTCAAGAGGTTGTTTGAAGGAGACATCTGAGTGCCTCTAAAATGAGGGTGGAGGAACGCTGTCACCAGGAGGACAGGGGAAGGGAGGACCCCCTGCAGAGAGAGCCAGTTTGAAGCTCAGCATTGAGGAAGAACAGCTCAGCTCTCCTACTGAGACAGCAGTGACCCTCCTGGCTGGAAAATCACCTGGGAGCCTGGCCCTCCTGGAGTCACCTCCTCCCGCTCTCTCACTGAGTTATGTCCATTCTTTATTGGATGACCAGAAGTCTCAAATCTCCCAGTAGTCTGGATGGCTGCTCTCTGGCCTGGTGAGATGGCTGATTCCCGCTTTCCACAGTTTGCTTTATTGACAATTATATATGAGCTCATTGTTCCCAGTGTTTGGACGAATGTATGAATAAGGCTGGAGACAAAGGAAGAGGCACCCAAGCCTAAGCCATGAAGAGTTAAAGAACACATACCTAGCTTTAGAATTGTGTATTTCATTCTAAGTAATTTAGTTCCTGCCTTTTACACTTGCAATTAAGAGATGGTGAGTGACAAAAGATTTCTTCTCTGTAGGCAGAAAAGCACATACCCGCAAGCTCGGGCACCCACACAGATTCCATCAGCACTCTCGTGTATGTCCAGGTACACACAGCTACACACAAAAGCCCTTGCCTCTGCCTGTACCACATGCACACACATGTGCACACATGTGCACACCCCATGCAAGTGCATGCAGAGATGCGTGCACATGGGAGCTCACGCTGATGGACTATACATCCTGTGTGTTCATTGCATGCTCGGGTGTGCTTGCACTAGCACCTGTGTGTGCGGGGTCACGTTATGATTTTTAAGAGGCCCTGAGCATGGAAAAGCTTCTGTAGTATTTTTGCCTCCAACAAGGAATTTAAAATAAAATAGTTATTTTTTTAAATATCAGAAAATTTGCTGGGTGCAGTGACTCATGCCTGTAATTCCAGCACTTTGGTAAACTGAGGCGGGAGGATCACCTGAGGTCAGCAGTTCAAGACCAGGCTGGCCAACATGGTAAAAACCTGTCTCTACTAAAAATACAAAAATGAGCCAGGTGTGGTGGTGGGTGCCTGTAATACCAGCTACTTGAGAGGCTGAGGCAGGAGAATTGCTGGAACCCAGGAGTTGGAGGCTGCAATGAGCAGAGACCGTGCCTTTGCACTCCAGCCTGGTAACAGAGCTACACTCCATCTCAGAAAAAAAA
>NW_016107367.1:8668471-8699292 GCF_001604975.1 Cebus imitator | reverse complement strand
AAAAAAAAAAAAAAACCTATTAGGGGCCGGGCACTGTGGCTCATGCCTATAATCCCAGCACTTTGGGAGGCTGAAGTGGGTAGATCGCTTGAGCTCAGGCGTTCGAGACCAGCCTGGGCAATATGATAAAACCTTGTCTCTACTAAAAATACAACAGTTAGAGGAGTATGGTGCTATGCATCTGTAGTCCCAGCTACTTGGGAAGCTGAGGTGGCTGGATCACTTGAGCCCAGGGGGTGGAGCCTGCAGCGAGCCATGATTGTGCAAGTGACAGAGCAAGACCCTGTCTCAGGAAAAAAAAAAAAAACAACTTTGAGGGGCTTGGGTCCCACCAATAGGATCAAAATTGCTACATTTTGATCCAATTGATCTAGGGTGGGGCCTGAGCATCTGGGTTTAGGAAACCTTCCCAGGTGATTCTAACATGCAGCTGATGTTGAGAATCTCTGGTCTACAGGACCCCTGATGAGTGAATGTCCCATGACGGGGAACTCACCACCTGATTTAGCAGCCCCACTTGCTATACGGACAAGTTCAGAGTTGAGAGACTTTCTCCACAATGGGGTTCCAAATTTCCATAAAAGTGAAAGCAAGCCCAGGGTGGGGGTGTCTTCCTACTGTCATTAGCTGGGGAGGTGTTCACTGATTCTGCTACCCTCCTCTGGTGGCTGGCTGCACTCTAGCATAACCTGCCTCCCCCAGGAAGCCTGCCTGACAACTACAACCCCCAGGCCTCTCTCCCAGCTCTGGGCACCCAGACCCCCAAGGACAGAGCTCTTGCTTCCTGTTCCTCCTGTCTGAGCCTCGTCTCCAGCAGGCTCTGTTAGGTGAAAGTGCAGCAGCTGGCACTGTAGGGCTGCAGGTCTGGAGAGAGCACAGGATGGGAGGCCAGCAGATGCCGGCCAGGTGCCCGACCGAGGCGGGCCCTCCACTGTTCAGAGCCTGCTGGCTCAGCCACGAGGCGGGGCTGAAGCACCTGTGTGAAACACCTGAACAAATGTGCAGAGCCTGCCAGCACTGCGCCTGCACACAGAGGGCTCCACGTGGCTTCACCCCAAGCTGAGAGCCTGACACAAGGCCGACTTCTCCACTAGGCACCACAGACCCCACGCCAAGAGCCCACACTACTTTTAGAGGACCCTCAACATGTCTTAGATTTCTTTTAAAATCAGAAGAAAATGATGACTCTACTGTAGCCTGGGTTACATTTGTCTTCACACTGATGACACTGTAAAAGACCAGTGTTAGTGTTTTATGGAGGGAGGGACCAGTGAAAGCCATACTGCAGCCCTAGCAAGGGTGGTGATCTCCAGGCCTAGAGGGGGGCCCAGCGGGATCCCCCCGCATTCCCAGTGGGCCCAGACCAGTGTTTCAGAGGGCACACTCTGTGCCCACTGACGCTGACTTCTATCAGAGGAGTTTCTCCAGCAAAGCAAGGCAGGTAAACATGGGCTCTGAAGTTACATGGTTGGAACCTGAGCTGCGTGACAGGCTGCTCACTTCACTTCTCTGTGCTTCTGTTTCTGCTGCTGTAAAATGGGGGTGCTAAGACTCCTTCCAGGGTCGTGAGGACTCAGGGAGCTCATGCACTGAGAGACCCAGGCACCTGGGAGGCCGGCGCCCAGCCTCTGCTGGGACAGCAGCACCTCCAGGGGTATGCCAGACAGCAGCGGGCTCTTTCTGGGGCCCCAGGACAAGGTCAGGCCCTGGGCATCACTGCAAGTTTCAGACACACATGAGCCCTTGGGAGAGGCCTCAAGCCCCTGCCTCCTCCAGCCTGAGAAAGGGGCTGAGAACCAGGGCCTTGCCGGAGGAGCCCTGGGGAGCTGCCATTTGGTCCCTTTCTCTGGCTGGTGAAGGGGCCTGAGGGAAGCCCGGGGCGCTTTTCAGGATGTGTGGCTGCTCTATGCCCGGGGCTCCTCTGCCTCCCTCCTCTTGGTCCCCACAGAGGAGCAGTGGGATCTCTGCTTGTTCTTCCGGCTTTTTATTCTGAGTAAATTCTGCAAGCACTTATGGAGCACCTACTGAGTACTGGGGGGGACAGATGGAAGCAGAGCCACCATCAGCTGGGATTTCTGGAACTGAGCCAGGCTGAGGGGAACCCGGACAGCGCAGGGAGGGAAGGGTCTCTTCTGCTGCAGAGCGGCCACAGGTGCTGGATCCCGATTGGGGGATGCTTGCTCCCTCATCACACTGCCCTGCAAGACGGGGCGGTCATCACCACATTACAGATGAGGAGACTGATGCCCAGGCAGGAGAAGGAGCTTCCCTGGGCCACGTGGCTGTTGGTGGTGAGCTGAGGCCTATACCCAGCTCTGTCTGATGCAGAGTCCTCAACCTAAGCCAGCTCACCTCCCTTGCCATGACAACTGAGGTGACCTTGTGCCAGGGCTCCTGGGGCCCTCAGGCAAGGGCCTGCCCACAGGCTCTCCCTTTTGGCCTGAACCTTAGACTGAATGGGACAGGTCAAGAGGAAGCAGACCTTGATCCTCCCCCTGGGGGTCATCACCAGCGCTGAAGCTGAAAGGGAGGCTGCAGCCTCCCAGAGGAACATCTGATGGATGGGGAAGGCAGAAAGTGACTTCCTCAAGGTCACACAGCAAAGGAAAAGGAGAAAGGGGCTGGTGGATGGGGTTGATAGCTCACGCCTATAATCCCTGCAGTTTGGGAGGCTGAAGCATGTGGATCACTTGAGATCAGGAGCTCGAGACCAGCCTGGGCAACATAGTGAAACCCCGTCTCTACTAAAAATACAAAAATTAACTGGGCATGGTGGTGGGTGCCTGTAATCCCAGCTACTCGGGAGGCTGAGGCACAATAATTGCTTGAATCCAGAAGGCAGAGCTTGCAGTGAGCCAAGATTGTGCCACTGCACTCCAGCTTGGGCGACAGAGTGAGACTCGATCTCAGAAAAAGAAAAAAAGAAGAAAAGGGGGCTGGGGTGGAGTCGCCCCTGAGTGTCCTGTTTTATCCCCATCAGGGAGAACTCTCCGAGCTGTCAGATGGGCATCACACCCCACTGGGCAAAGTAGAAGACGCCCTTTGGTGCCCAGTGGGCTATCTGTATTTACCAAGTCTCCATAGCCCGCCCACCCACACACATCTCCCTAAAACACACTTTGAACCTGACAATTCTTTATTTTTTTAAATATAGAGACAAGGTCTCACTATGCTGTCCAGGGCAACATTCAGCAAGCACTTATGGAGCACCTACTGAGTGCTGGGGGACAGGTGGAAGCAGAGCTGGCTGTTCTTGAACTCCTGGGCTCCAGCAACCCTCTTGCCTCGGCCTCCCAAAGTGCTGGATTACAGATGTGAGCCACCCCACCTGCCACCCTCCCACTTTTTTTTTTAAACCTGACAGTTCTTAAAACGCTTTGCACTTTGCGAAGCATATATATATGTATGACTTGTGCTTCCTTACCGCAAGTCTTGAGATAAGTCATCTTCATTAAGGGTGATTTGTCTGATTTTAAATCTTTAAAGCACAGTAATACATAAAATGATAGAAAAATTCCCATAAATACAATCCCTCAGAAGTAACCCCTTTTATTAACGTGTGGATGTATTTCCTTTTTTTTTTTTCTTTTTTTCTTTTTTTTTTGTTGAGATGGAGTCTCACTGTCACGCAATCTCAGCTTACCGCAACCTCCGCCTTCTGGGTTCCAGCAATTCTCCTGCCCCAGCCTCCCAAGTAGCTGGGATTACAGGCTTGTGCCACCACGCCTAGCTAATTTTTGTATTTTTAGTAGAGATGGGGTTTCACCATGTTGGCCAGGCTGGTCTTGAACTCCTGACCTCAGGTGATCCGCCTAGGCCTACCAAAGTGCTGGGATGACAGAGGTGAGTCAACAGGCCCGGCCTCTTTGTATTTTCTTTGCTACTTTTGTTTTCACTGTAAAGTGTATAGTCTTAAAGGTACAACTCCCTAAGTGTTTAGGCACTAGCAAGATCCAGATCAGAAATATTTCAGCACCTTCACAGGCTCCCAACCCACCCCTGGCCCCGGACAACTGCTGTCCTACCGTTGCTCACCACAAGTTAGCGTTGCTTGCTTTAGAATTTTTTATTTTTTATTTTATTTATTTATTTATTTATTTTAAAGACGGGGTTTCACCATGTGGGTCAGGCTGGTCTTGAACTCCCGACCTCAGGTGATTCGCCCACCTTGGCCTCCAAAGTGCTTGGATTACAGTAGTGAGCCACCACGCTCGGCCACTTTAGAATTTTTTAAAGAAGTCATTGTTATCTTGCTTCTTCCTCTCAACAAAATAGCTGCGAGGTTCCTTCCTACTGTTGCCTGTGTCTGCGGTTGTGCTTTTTGTTGATGTCTGCTATTTTAGTTTATTTATTTATAATTTTTATTTATTTTTTTCAGATGGGGTCTTGCTCTGTCACCCAGGCTGGAGTGCAGTGGCATGTGAATCTTGGCTCACTGCAACCTCCGCCTCCCGGGTTCAAGTGATTTTCCTGTGTCAGACCTTCAAGTAACTGGGATTACAGGCGTGCGGCACCATGCCTGGCTAACTTTTGTATTTTTAGTAGAGACAGGGTTTCACCATGTTGGCCAAGCTGGTCTCGAACTCCTGACCTCAGGTGATCTGCCTGCCTCAACCTTCCAAAGTGCTGGGATTACTGGCACAAGCCACCGCACCAGGTCTGCTATTATATAAGGGTGCACCATTATTAATTCATCCATACCACTGTTGATGGACACTTGGATTGTTTCTACACTGGGGCTATTAGGAATGAAGACGCTGGGAAATTCCTGCTTTTTAGCGGACTTCCTACAATGAATACATCTCAATAATTATAACTGTTAAATGCTATATATTGTATATCATATTCTGTTACATAATTAATAAATATATTAAATTTTAATGAAATCAATAAAAACTAATATAATTTTCGTCATAGCCAATGAAATCTTAGCTTTGCCAACACTTTAAATGCCACATCGTTAAAATCCCTGCCTAGTTATTCCGTTTAAAGGAGCCATATAACCCCGATTTTATTTTTCTGTTTTGCGGATGAGAAAATAGCAAGGAAGGCACAACTCGGGCCTGGCCCGGCTCTTCCCCCTCGGGTTGGAGTTTCAACGCGAGGAAGCCAAGAGCCTAAAATACGAACACCCAGGAAATGAAGCAGCGGGGAGAGGCCCTGCTGAGGCAATAAAGAATCACGCATCCGAGGACGGAGAAAGGTGTTCCGCGGCTGGCTTCCGCAAATACAAAGCAGAAAGAGCCACGAGGCGTGGACCCCGGCGGGACGGCTCCGCGCGGGATCCAGGGAAGCGCCGCACCCGCATCCGCCACCAGGAGGCGCCAGAGCAGCGCCCACGGCTCCGCAGGGCTGGGGCTGCGGGCGGGCCGCCGAGGCAAGCCAGGCCTCCACCCGGGCTTCCTGCAAAGACCAGGTAGGAGAAGGCTCTGGCAGCGGATCAGAAGCTTTTCCACGGACACGCTCCACTCCGCCTTCCCTCCTAACGCATTCGAAATTACCTACGCTCCCTGAGCTTCCCGGACCTCATTTGTCAGCCAGGAAGAGGGATGGAATGAGATGTGTTCGTGGTAGGAAATCCTCTAAAGGGCAAGCGTTTCCCATTGCCACAGAACTTCCCAGCAGGGCAGCCCCCGAGTCCAGTCCCGGACCTTCACCGCAGGTTCAGAGAGGGCCTTCGACCAGCCTGAGGCCACACAGCCACCCTGGGTCCGTGTCTTTTCCCAGAAACTGGGATTTCCCCTTCCCGCAGGGACCTGCAGAGGAGCAGCCGGTCCCAGGTCTCCCAACTGCGCCCGCCGCCCCGCCTGCCTCCCCCGCCCCGCCTGCCTCCCCCGCGGTGAAACGTTGTTCAGAATAACTAGCGTCCCCACGACACGCAGGTGCGCGCTTTGTGAGTGGCTCTTCTGGACACGTTTACGCCTGGGGTCGGAAGAAGGCACTAAAAAAGCTTTAAGACAAAAGCCACGTGGATGTCAGGAGGGCACGCGGGGCGTCCTCCGCCGAGCAGCTGCAGAATCCGCGTTGGAAGGGAACTCTGCGACCCTCGGATCCCAAAACTCAGTCCACCGACTGCCGACCAGCGTGCCTGCCCTGAGCCACACAGCAAATGCATTTCACTTCCAGCAGACGAAGCTGTCACCTAAGGGGGCTTCTCAGCCCAGGCTGGGGGCCGCAGAAATGCTTTTCATCATCCTTCACCTGCAGGAAGCTCATGAGACAAATGGGGGGAAATGGAGGCAGGAGGCGAATGGAAGAGAGGCAATGGCGCGATGCCATCCCAGAGGGAGCCGCACTGCAGAGGGCAGGGCCACGTCCTGGTGCCTTTCTCTCCCCTGCCCAGGGAAGCAGCAGACCTTCTCCTCCGGGAGCCGAGAACCGAGGGCCGACACAGACACCCACGTGTGGAACACCGATTAGACAATCACAGCTGTCTGGCATCATTAATGCCGCTGATATTAACTCTCCAGCCCCTGCCCAGCGTTTGACAGTTGTCACTTCTGGTCCCACAATGAACCTGCAAAAGGACAGACTGTCATCTCCATGCTGCCGAGTAGAAAATAGTTGAGGAGGCAACGTGACTGGCCCAGACCCACACAGCTAAGAACAGAGGCAGCCGGGGCTTCCTCCTGCAGGGCTGGGCCCCGGTCACCCAACAAGGGAGGTCGTGGCTGCTGCAGCTGGAAGGAAGCGTGGTGATTGCCACTCTAGGGTGCATCTGGATGAGGTCAGCAGGGTGAGGGCCTGCAGGGGATGCCACATGCACACACAAGGTACAGCGGGATCCCACATGGAGATCCCACTCAGGAATCCCACACGGGGATCCCACATGGAGATCCCACTCAGGAATCCCACACGGGGATCCCACAGGAAGATCTCACTCGGGAATCCCACACGGGGATCCCACACGAAGATCTCACTCGGGAATCCCACACGGGGATCCCAATAGCCAGCCCCCAGCCTCGGCGCTTACTGTCCATCCATTTTCCCCACAGCACCCGTGAACTCACCAGGATAAGAGCCATGCCTCCTTTGACATGCCAGCCATTCTCCCTCTGCGTCCCTGTTTGGATTCTGAACATCCGCGTTTCTCCAGCCCCTGACATCCGCATCCCTCAGGACTATTATCCAGTGGAGTGGGCTGAATGGCTGAACATTTTTTTCACTTCCTCCCCCAATCAGTCAAGGCATGCAAAAGCGGCCTGGGCCGGCCCCTGTGAATGGCTCCGCACACTGAGTCTGCCTGACCCTGAACTACTCTGAACGCTCCTTTGCAGGGCAGGGAGGCTGCCTCATCCATCCCGTGCTGTCCACTGTCTGTCCCAGGCTTGGCACAATGGAACGTGCAGGCCCCCAGCTCAGGGGCCCTCGGATTTTAGCTGCTATAGATGGCAAAAGAGTTCAGGAAATAGGGCAGGCCTCATCTAAGTTATGACATCAGCCTTGGACAATCTCCTCCGGGTATTTTTCTAGGATCCCAGGGCCACCAATTACCAGATATTCATGGTTACTCCTCCGTGCTGAGCTGTGGGCACCTAATTAAGGAGACTATGTCATTGCTGACTCAGCTGGTGCTTCTCTCTCCAGAACCTACCACAAGAGAGTCTCTGACTCATCACGCTCATTCATACTGCATGTGCACATGTGTGTTCCTGTGGGCAGGGGCATGCGTGTGCATTAAAAGCCATTTAAAATGTGCAACATGTGACCCTGTAACTGCCTTGCATGCTAAATCACCTTGCAAATGTATTTTTCTTCATGACAACTTTATTTTTCTTTGGTTTCATTTTGTTTTTGAGATAAGGCCTCACTGTTGCCCAGGCTGCTCTCCTGAGCTCAAGTGATTCACCTCCCTCTGTTTCCCCAAGTGCTGGGATGACAGGCATAAGCCACCATGCCCAGCCTCTTCATGGTAATCTTAAGCCTCTTCATTTGTGAACTGCTTCATGTTACTCCTGTCTTGCATTTGCGTTTTCATCGCTGGTAACCCTGGTTCACAAATGCACCTGGGGATGGAGATGTGGCGATGGTGGTTTTCACATCAGCAGCAGAGAAAGATGGAGCCCTCATGGGTGCTCTTAGAGGAGTTCAGTGGCCACCGGGGAAAAAGCTAAGGTGGGAATCACACCTTATACTATATACCGAAATAAATTCCAAATGGGGAAAATATTTAGATACAAAAAAGCTCTAAAAACATCAAAAGAAAGCACAATATTTTGTAAATAATCTCAGAATGCAGAACTCCTGTCTCTAAGGAGTACATAAAACTCCAACAATGTAAAAGATTGTTAGAGTCTCATAAGTTTTAAAGTCAAAAGTCAAGCAAAAAGCAGGGGAATATATTTGTAACTCCTGTCACAGCTACAGAGACAGTTTCCTTAATATGTAAAGACTCCCTACAAATCAATGAGACCAAAAATTCAACAGGAAAAAAGAAAGCCCAAGACATCAACTGCTGATATGGGCTGGCTCTGTGTCCCCACCCAAATCTCATCTTGTAGCTCCCATAATTCCCATGTATTGTGGGAGGGAGCTGGTGGGAGATGATCAAATCACGGGGGGGGGGTCTTTCCCATGTTATTCTCCTGATAGTAAATGGGTCTCATGAGATCTGATGGTTTTAAAAATGGGAGTTTCCCTGCACAATCTCTCTCTTGGCCTGCCAGCCTCCATGTATGATGTGACTTGCTCCTCCTTGCCTTCAACCATGATTGTGAGGCCTCTCTAGCCAGGTGGAACTACAAGTCTATTAAACCTCTTTTTCTTAAAGTCTCGGGTCTGTCTTTATTAGCAGCATGAAAATGGATACATACTGCTTAGACTCAAATCTCAGCTCTGCAAGTTACCACCTTTGTATCTTTGAGCAAGTTGCTGATCATTCTGGACCTTGGTTTCTTTGTCTATAAAAAGCCCTGGCCTCACTGGGGTTGTTGTAAAGATCCCCACTATTACCGCTGTTTATTTACCTGCACACCCTCCCTCAAGACTGGGGCTTCTTGGGGGCGAAAGCTGGCCCCCACAAAGACCCTTCGGCATGCAGCTATGGCTGGTGAATTGCATTCAGATGGGCCTTGATGAAGGATCCAATTCCAGTTCTTTGGCCCACGCCACAGTGCCACCTGAGTCACTGATAATCCTTGCTGAGGCCCCCATGTACATCCAGGTTGGAAGGAAGGAGAAAACAAGCCAAGGACTTAGAATGGCAAACGCAGGCCTCTGCAGAACGTCCCAGCTACATGGCCCTGGGTGGAAGTTAAAATTCATAGACTGTTAATTAGTGTGTGGAACAGGAAGTTTCTGAATAGCTTTGCAGTAAGGCCATCGGCAGGCTGAGGGCCAGCACTTAAAAGCCTGCTTGAAAAGAGAGAGGAGGGAAAAGGAAGGCAAAGCCGCCAGGGCTGGGGACGTTTCTGCTTCTTTTTACATCACAGCAACCCAAACACTTGTTTCTGCAGGGACTTCCTTTGGAAATGAAGCCATGCGCCCTCGAGGTGAGCTTCGAAAGGACTCAGGCCCTGCAACAACCTAGGGCTGGGAGAGAGTACAGGAGGGTGAGAGAGAGAGGGCGTGTGTGTGCGTGTGTGTGTGTGTGTGTGTGTGTGTGTGTGTAACCACCTTCACAGGTCACAAAAGGCTTTTTCCTGCCTGTTTTTAAAGCCACACTTGCCTCCTTGATGAGCTAGTTCGCAGGTATAGGATGACCCGTAAGGAGGTGACAGTGTCCCTGACTCAGTGATGTGGATGCCTTTGGCCTTCAGCATGAAGTTAACATTTCAGGGGAGCTTGAATCCTAAATTTGCAACTCGGTGACCCACTTCCCTGCCTGGGCCTCAGTTTCCCCCTCCGTAGCAGGAGGCCCAGGCTCCACAGCCTGCTGAGGCCCTGCAGCAGCACAGGTGGGTGGCACCACGTTCCCTGTGGGACTTGCTTACTGTCACCAGCTCTGACTCTGGGCCCAGCGCGGCGGTTCCCAGGCATTGCTGGCCAAGGCCGGTAGAGGTCACGAGTGTTCTCCAAGGTCTGTGCCCGCTGCTGCACTACTGTGTCCCAGCTGCAGCCACAGCCTGCTGGCTCATAGACCAGCCCCCTGCCCAGGGCCCACCTGGAGGTAGCTGTTCTCAACGTTCATGACAGGGGGACCGGGCACTTAAGCTCACTCTGCTTGGAAACTCCACACAGAGGCGCCTCCCTGCACTCAATGGCGAGTTCAATCAGGGCTCACAGGCCTGAGTTCCAGCCCGTGGGGTGGGAGGACGCACCCAGGGTTCCCAAAGGCAGGTTGGCCAGCCTAAGAGATGCTTTGAGAGCATGTCCTCTGGCCATGAAGGCAGCTCCGAGTCCTTCTGCCCCTTAAGGCCCAGCCTCTGGCAGTGGCCGGAGCAATTTTACCTAAAGTTGGGACTGTGCCCTGGGGGTGGCATTCCACCTTGAAGAACAGAAAGTCACCCACTGGAAAGGTTATTGTCTTAGAATTTTTTTTAGTCTTGCTAATTGCGTGGAAGAAGAAGAAGGACTCAGCTTGGTGCTAATGTTTCTGTTTGTGTTTTCTGCCATCATGGCTCACTGCAGCCTCAACCTCCTGGGCTCAAGTGATCCTCCCACCTCAGCCTCCGGAGTAGCTGGGACTACAGGCATGCACCACCACGCCCAGCTAAGCTTTGTATTTTTGGTAGAGATGGGTCTCATCATGTTGCCCAGGGTGGTCTAGAACTTCTGGGCTCAAGTAATCTGCCCTCCTCAGCCTCCCAAAATGCTGAGATCACACAGCACCTGGCTTGCTAATGTTTTTAACACCTCTCTGACCCCTGTTCACCCCTATTGTGTGTCTCAGGGCCTCCAGCAGACAAAAGACCAAAGTACACAGAACAAAATGTCATGGTGTCCATTTTCTTTCTTATATTTTCTTTTTGAGACGGGGTCTCGCCCTGTCACCTAGGCTGGAGTGCAATGGCACAATCTTGGCTCACTGCAACCTCCACCTCCCAGGTTCAAGCGATTCTCCTGCCTCAGCCTCCTGAGTAACTGGGATGACAGGTGCATGCCACCATGCCTGGCTAATGTTTTGTATTTTTGGTAAAGATGGGCTTTCACTGTGTTGGCCAGACTGGTCACAAACTCCTGACCTCATGATCTGCCCACCTCGGCCTCCCAAAGTGCCGGATTACGGACATGAACCACAGCACCTGGCCTGCCAGTGTTTTTAACCCCTCTCTGACACCTGTTCACCCCTATTTTCCAGCTGAGTGTGTCTCAAGGCCACATCCTCCAGCAGACCAGAGACCAAAGTACACAGAACAGTGTCATGGTGTCCATGTTTGAGAATGCTTCTTTAAAGTTTCCTTTTGAGAAAACTTTCTGTTGACAGCAAGGGGTGTGGCTGTCTGTTTATACACAATATATGGTTTCCTCTTGAAGGAAATGTGAAAAGAGGATGTAGTTTTAAGAGAAATGATTAGTAACCATGGACATAAAATGTATTTATTTTTAAAATTGTATTTAAATTAAATTGAATTTAACATTGTTAAATAAACAAGAGCTCAGGAGCTCTGCAGCTCTGGGCCACCACGCCTGAACGTGGCTCCTGCAGGTGTCTGGGAGAGCGAGCCCCATTCAGCCCCACAGCTCCTGCTCAGACTGCACTTGAACCAGCTGGGGGACAGACAGCGCTCAACCTCCACTGAGGCCACGTCATGTGCTATGCAGCTCTGAGCCCGGTGATGCGACAACTTGGTTTACTTGATTCCCAGGGATCAAAGCAGGGGTCCAGTGTCTCATGCCTAGGTGGGGTCATGGGGAGGGGACCTTCCCTCTTCCTTGGGGACTTGGGGGCAGGGTTCCAGGGGCTGGCTTCTGACTGTTGAGGAGAGCATCGCTGGCCTCGGTGATCCTCTGCTGTGATGACTCTCTCCGGGATGTGAAGGGCCTACATGCTCTGAGTGACTCACCTTCTGTCTCCCCTGGAGCTGAGCCTGGTGTTTCTTCTACTGAATATACAATTATAGGACGCTTCCTCTGGGCCCTGAGCTCCTCACCAGTACTAACTCATTTAATCCTCATCACAGCCCAACAGGGGAGGTACTGTTGGTCTACCCAGTTCACAGATGGGGAAGCTGAGGAAGAGTGATTCAGGTCAGACAACCAGGAAGGGGTGGCTCGGACATGATGTTTGTCAACGTGGTGGTGAACATCTGAAGTTGGAAATCGCAGCCAGCCATTGCACTTGACAGAAGGCCTGCGGTGCCCACACTGTACCCAGGGGGCTGGTGTCAGAGTGCTCGCCAAGCCGTGTCCTCCTCCGGTAATGCGGTGATGTGCACACCCCAAGAGTAAGTGGCAGGATGGCAGGAGGCAGCATGCAGACGGGGCCTGGCAGGGTGGGTGATTCTGTCACCAAGGCTCGTCTGTCTTCCCTCCCTTCCCTTGCTTCTCACTCCTGAGGGCATCACCCTCACTCTCACTTCACCTGTTCACCAGAGGCACACTGAAAAAACACATAGGCATCGCAAACAGTGTCAGAGGCCAAGCTCCTGACATCTTCAGCTGGCTCCACCTCCACCTGCTGTGTGATCTCAGTCTCATTCCTACCCTCTCTGGGCCTCACACGCTGCCTCTGTAAACAGGTGGATGTGTTCCCAGGTGAAGAGTCAGAAACCTACAGTCCTTGTGCCAAATCAGACACCACCTGTTACAACAGCGGAGTTGAGTCCTGGTGGCAGACACTAACACTGTTACTCTGACCCTCCAGCATCTCCCAGCCCCTGTCCTGGAAGATCTGGGCAGACATCTTGTTTTGTTTGCTGCATTTGCTCTTGGCGAGCGTGGAACAGGGTCGGCCCCCACAGCCTCTCAGGAGATAGATGCCTATTGAATGAATGCATTTCTGAGAGATCTGCCGCCTTTGATTAGCTAAGACCACGATCACAGCTTGTGGATCGGGGTCACCACAAAGGCTTGTGACCCACGTGCTTCCTCCAGCTGCCATACAGCAGACGGCTCGAGGGCCACAGCAGTCATGAAGGTGCACCCTTAAGATCCGTGCCCCTCAGATCCGTGCCCCTTAGGTCCACGCCCCTCAGATCTTTCCTTTGTTTTTAAATTTTCTCCTAATTTCTTTTTTTTAATAATTTTTTTAAGAGACAGGGTCTCGCTATGTTGCCCAGGCTGGAGTGCAGTGGCTATTCACAGGTGCGATCCCACTATGGATCAGCACGGGAGTTTTGACCTGCTCCATTTCCGACCTGGGCCAGTTCACCCCTCCTTAGGCAACCTGGTGGTCCCCCGCTCCCAGGAGGTCACCATGTTGATTCCAAACTTAGTGCGGACACCCGATCGGCATAGCGCACTACAGCCCAGAACTCCTGGGCTCAAGCGATCCTCCCACCTCAGCCTCCTGAGTAGCTGGGACTATAGACACACGCCACTGCACCCAGCAGATCTTTCTCAAAGAAGGAATCCACTATTCAGCTGCAAGGAGGGCAGCTGGCGACAGCTCCAGCTGTTGGAGCTTTCTAGACCCCCTCCTCTTTTCAGTCAAGCCTGTGCATTTCCAGTATTAGGCCTCACCACTTATGCCCAGTCCAGGACTCCCCTAGTGAGCCATCTTTGTTCTGAGCTCTGCAGGGGGCTGGCCAGGACCTGTGAGATGCGCACAGCAGCCTGAGTGTCTCCCTGCTTCCTTTCCCTTTGCTTTGCACGGAGCTGGCCTACAACAAACTTCTGGCACTTCTGCCTTCCACACAACTACTTTCTTTTTTTTTGCTTTGAGATGGAGTCACGCTCTGTCACCCAGGCTGGAGTGCAGTGGTGCGATCTCAGCTCACTGCAACTTCCGCCTCCTGGGTTCAAGTGATTCTCCTGCCTCAGCCTCCTGAGTAGCTGGGATTACAGGAGTGTGCCACCACATCTGGCTAATTTTGGTATTTTTAGTAGAGATGAGGTTTTGCCCAGGCTGGTCTTGAACTCCTGACCTCAGGTGATCCACCTGCCTCAACTTCCCAAAGTGCTGGGATTACAGGCATGAGCCACCGCGCCTGGCCCCACACAACTACTTTCTGCAGGACCCGAACCACGGTGACAGACTCCTCAGCATGCATCAAGCGCCTGGTGTTTAAGGAGCACTGGGTTGGGAGCTGGAGGGTGGAGCCCATCCACCAGAAGAAGAGCGGAACTGGCCAGCAGCCTTGCAGAGCTCCCGGGGATGATCAGCTCACCCACATTCCACGTGCCCTGGGAATTCCAACATTCAGGGACTTGCAGAACTTTGCAGTGGAAGCTGGTGAGCATTTGGCTGCAGCCCTGCCATCTGTGGAGGCGATTAGTCTCAGAGATGGGAAGGTGTGGGGATTGAGGGGCCAAGGACTCCCGCCCTCCCGGGTTTGGGTGCAGGAGGAAGCAGGTGTGGGAGCAGTGTGATTGCAGACCGCAGCGTTGGCCTTACTGGAACAGCTGATTGGAGAGCTAGGCTTAGACCAGAGGCCAAATGCGAATCCTTAAGACATCCTGTCCTGTGCAGTTAAATGCACACACTGCCTCGAGCACCCTTCCCACCCTGAAGAGGGGCTGAGCTGCATCCCCTCAGTTCCCACCCCAAAGTCACCATCAGCTAAGTGACTCCTTCTTCCAGAGACAAGATTGAGTTAGGGGCTGGTGAAGAGAAGAGGCCAGACTGTTTACCTCTCACTCTTTTATCCTGCAGAGGGGAGAGCATACTCTTACCTCTTTGGGCTCTCAAAGAGTGCGGAATTAGCAGAAGAGACTTGTCTCAGGTCACACATGTAGGCTGTTGGTGGTGGAGCTGGAATTAGAGGCAGAGAAACATTACTGAGAACAACATGCTGCGAAGCCTGGAAACAAAGAGACAGACCCCTGCACAGCTGGCCTCTGGGGAGAGTATAACCCAGCGACTGGTCCCAGAGTTGGCAAGGCAAGGGGTATAGGCACATCGCAGACTAGCGAGTGGATGGCATGACCACCCCGGTGCTGCAGGGGTACATGGAGGGACTGTGGTGGGAGCCCGATGGGAGCCGAGCTTGGCTGAAGCCACAGACCCAGGAGCCTGGGTAGTGACATCCACGTGGCAACCTCTCCAGATGCAGGGCCTCAGGCGAAGAATCCCAAGTGGTGGAGGGGGCATCCGAGGGGTGGAGGAGGGGTCCCAGTGGATGGAGGGGGACCCCGAAGGTTAAGGGTGAGCCCAAAACAGAGCAAGAGCACAAGAGCCCGCCATGGCATGCGTCTTATGTACAGTGTTTCAGTTAATCCCCCAGGATGCTTCAAGGTAGGAGACATTTCCCCCTTTCACAGATGAGAAAACTGAGGCTCAGAAAGAGTAGGAGGCTTGGCCAAAAGGTGCCAGCAAAGAGTCATGGGACCAATCATGGGACTTCCATCTTTAAAGTCTTTCTACTCCCTGTCATCTTACCTTCCCAGCAGATGGTAAGAGGGTCACCAGATTCCCTGGGGCTCTGGCTGGGTCGCCTCCAGGCAGGGAAATGCTTGCTTTTCCTGACTGAAAAGACTAGAAAGCTGTCCTGCTTTTGTTCCAAGAGCCATTCTATTTGCCAGTTCTGTGGCAAAGCGCGAGTCTCTGATAATTAAGCTCCAAAGGCCATCGACTCAGCATCGCTACCCGAGTGCAGCCCTCACTGCGTTTCTCCAGACAGGCAGAGCATCTGTTGAGCATTTGGCTGTGAAACACTCAGGTGCCCCTCTTGAGGACCACTGAGATGGATGAATCCACAGACAGCTGGGAAAAACAGCAGGCAGGTGTGAAAAGGGGCCTCCCCCATCACTGTTGGTATAGGCAGAAATTCACTGGAGTTCATGATCAGCCTGGGCAACATAGTGAGGCCCATCTTTACCAAAAATACAAAAATTAGCCACTTGTGGTGCGTGCCTGTGGTCCCAGCTACTCTAGAAACTGAAGCAAGAGGATAGCTTGAGCCTGGGAGGTGGAGGTTGCAGTGAGCCGAGATTGCATCACTGCACTCCAGCCTGGGTGGCAGAGCAAGACTTTGTCTCCAAAGGGAAAAAAAAAAAAAAAGAGAGAGGAGGGGAAAGGAGGGGAGGGGAGGGAAGGAGAGGGGAGGGGAAATTTTGGCCTCCCAAATTTCAGCACTTTGGGAGGCCAAGGTAGGTGGATCACCTGAGGTCAGGAGTTCAAGACCAGCCTGACCAACATGACAAAACCCCGTCTCTACTAAAAATACAAAAATCAGCTGGGCGTGATGGCCAGCACCTGTAATCCCAGCTACTCAGGAGTCTGAGGCAGGAGAATCACTCTAACCCAGGAGGTGGAGGTTGCAGTGAGTCAAGATCATTCCATTGCAATCCAGCCTGGGAGGCAAGAGTGATACACCATCGAGAGAGAGACAAAGAGAGAGAATCCACCAGAGTCAGCAGAGTCAGTGCAATGAGGAGGGAACAGACGGGATGCTGCTGACATTCCCCATAGTGGGCACTTCATCAATGGCTCTTAGGTGAGTGAGCAGCCACCTTGTGCCTGTAGGGTGCTGTCCGGGGAAGGTGCCTTGCACAGCGTAAGACCTCACAATGGAGCAGGGCAGTGTGATTAATGCCAATAGCTCCGGGCAACAGAACCTGGCTTTGAATTCTGTCTTCCCTGCTCATTACCTGTGATCATGGAGAAGTGCTGTCCTTTTCAGCCTCATTTTCCAAATGATTACAGAAGGTGCATGCCTGTAATCCCAGCTACTCTGGAGGCTGAGGCAGGAGAACCGCTTAAACCTGGGAGAGGAGGTTGCAGTGAGCTGAGATCGCACCATTGCACTCCAGCCTGGGCCATCTAAAAAAAAAAAAATCCTTACTTATAATTTTTTAAATTTGTTTAAAAAAAGGATTGGCAGGGCCCAGTGGCTCACACTTATAATCTCAGCAATTTGGGAAGACCAGGCTGGAGGACTGCTTGAGTCCAGGAGTCTAAGACCAGTCTGAGTAACATCATGAGACCCCTGTCTCTACAAAAAAAAAAATTAAAAATTATTCAGATGTGGAGGTATGTGCCCATGGTCCCAGCTACTCAAGAGGCTGAGCACAGGAGCTTGAGGCTGCAATGCGCTGGGATCGTGCCACTGCACTCCAGCCTGGGTGACAGAGCGAGATCATGTCTCAGAAAAAAGAAGAATCATAAACAAGGACTATCATGACAGCACCTACCTCACAGGGTTGGTGACAAACATTAAATGACATAGAGTTGGAAATAGTTAACCTGTAACAGCCGGTGATGCATGATGCCTGTGGCTATTGTAATTAGCTGTGTGGCGCTGGGCAGTTCATTTAACCTATCTGTGCTTTAATTCCCTTATCTAGGCCAGCCTGGTGGCTTATACCTGTAATCTCAGTGCTTTGGGAGGCCGAGGCAGGTGGATCACCTGAGGTCAGGAATTGGAGACCAGCCTGTCCAACATGATGTAACCCCATCTCTACTAAAAATACAAAAAAAAATAGCTGGGCATGGTGGTGCATGTCTGTAATCCCAGCACTTCAGAGGCTGAGGCAGAAGAATCACTTGAACCTCACTGCAGAGGTTGCAGTGAGCCAAGATCAAGCCATTGCACTCCTGCCTGGGCGACAGAGCAAGACTCCATCTCAAAAAAAAAAAGTCCTTCTCTATAAATGGTGATAGAACAGTGCCAACCTCTAGGGTTGTTGCAAGATTACATGAGATAACACAGTGAGGTGCTTAGCCCAGGCTACCTTGCACACAGTAGGAACTCTCTTATCAGCAACCATCATCATCATCAACCACACCGATCTCAATTCTCATGCCTAATTCTTACTCCTCTGCATGGGCCACCTCCTCCAGGAAGTCCTCCATGACCTTTCTATGGGATCTTAAATCAGCTTTACAACTTTACCCCTCCCTTTATTACTCACCTACTTCTTCTTCCCTGAGGCCACAATCTGGTTCCTCTCCTCCCTATCCTCCCAGCAACTAAGTCAGGGCACTTTCCACAGTAGGCTTTCACTGGATGAATTAACTGAAGCGGAACTTAATAAATGTTACTTGAAACTACATCTGAATATAGGTGATAAGGGAAACAAAAGAGAAAGGCTATCAGAAAGCAATCATCCTGCTTTCCAGGACCTCAGATTCAGTGTGGGGAGACAGAGGCCTGCCAAAATTTGTTGAGGTAGACAGGTTTAAGACCAGGACTAGTCTCCCCATTTTGCAGATTATAAAACTGAGGCTCAGAGAGGTTAAGTTGATTGCTCCAGATCATTCAGCAAGGAAGTGGCAGGTCTAATCCAGAATGCAGGCCTGTGACTGCTTCCCTCTAAGCCGCAGAAGGACTTGTATTTCTTTCTTTTTTTTTTTTCTACTTTTGCCCAGTGGTGCCATCTTGAGCAGCTCCAGCTCAGATACATTTTCTCAGAATTTCCTTCCATCTGCATCCAAATTCGTGGGGCCAGCCAATCACCAGGGCCCCTGCCCAGGACGCATCAAACTTAAAGGAGAAATTTCTGATGTTTTCCAAAGTTTACATTTAATCAAGAATTTTGGCCAGGCACAGTGGCTCACACCTGTAATCCCAGCACTTTGGGAGACTGAGGCCTGGAGTTCGAAACCAGCCTGGCCAACATGCCAAAACCCCATCTCTACTAAAAATACAAAAATTAGTCAAGCGTGTTGGTGCATGCCTGTAGTCCCAGCTACTCGGGAGGCTGAGGCACAAGAATCCCTTGAACCCAGGAGGTGGAGATTGCAATGAGCCGAGATCGCACCACTGTGTTCCAGCATGGGTGACAGAGTGAGACCCTGTTTCAAAAAAAAAAATCTAAAAATAAAAATAAATAACATCAAGGATTTCACTGCATTCTACATTGTGTTAGAAGCTGGGGAGTCCTTGAATCAATTGCTTTAATTTTCCAGGGATAAAAAAAAAAAAAAAGAAGCCAGGGAGTCCATGCCAAACAAAGTTGTCAATGTCTCTGCCCTCCCAGGGAGTGTGTGTGTGTGTGTGTGTGTGTGTGTGTGTGTGTGTGTACACAAGAAGTGAAAAGAAGGAAATAAAAGGGGGGTGGGCCTTGAAGAAGGTGGTCAGGGAAGGCCTCTCCAAGGAGGTGATACAAAAGCAGAGATCACCTTCCCCCAGACTTCACTTGAGACACTACCCTGCCCCTACCGGGAGGCACTTGTGCCTGGGACTGTCATGCTCACTGCAGGGCAGCCGTTCCCCATCCCAGGGTGCACATCCGTCCCCTGGGACCACAGTCAAGGGCAGGCCTAAGGCAGGGGGTCTGGTCCAGGGTCTAAGATCTTGCATTCTTTCCAAGCCCCTGGGTGAGGCTGCTGCTGCTGGCCTGCGGACCGCACTGAACAGGGCAGGAGATACCGGGATCCCTCCAGAGAGCTCTTGGCCTTGAGTCTTCCCTTCTAGCCCTTTCTTCCAGATCCTTCGTTAGCACTAACGCTGGGTAGAAGTGGGTGGCAAGAACTGGCTAGAGTCTCCCTTAGACGCCCCTGATGACCCCTCTTCTCTTCGGTATGGACCTTTTATAGTCTCGTTAAAGTGATACAAGGGAAGGTCCAAGCCCCTGCAAACACCATGCTTCCAGCTGACTGCCCCCCAAATCCTGCTACAAAGAAGTATTGAGCCTCATTGTCCCTGTTCTTCAGAGCATGTCATCACGGTTAAGACAGGAACTCTGGGCCAGGCGCTGTGGCTCAAGCCTGTAACCTCAGCACTTGGGGAGTCCGAGGTGGGTGGATCACCTGAGGTCAGGAGTTTGAGACCAGCCTGGTCAACATGGCAAAACCCCGTTTCTACTAAAAATACAAAAATTAGTTGGGTGTGGTGGCACATGTGCCTGTAATCCCAGCTACTTGGGAGGCCGAGGCAGGAGAATCACTTGAACCCAGGAGGCAGCGGTTGCGGTGAGCTGAGATCTTGCCACTGCACTCCATTCTGGGTGACAAGAGCAAAACTCAGTCTCAAAAAAAAAAAAAAAAGGCAGGAACTCTGGGCTAGGGCAATGAGCCACTCCTGTAATACTAGCACTTCAGAAGGACAAGGAGCAAGCATTGCTTGAGGCCAAGAGTTCAAGACCAACCTGGCCAACAGAGCAAGATTCCATTTTGAAAAAAAAATCTGTTAAAAAAAATATAAAATGTGGGAGAACTGGAGCCAGGCAGCCTCTTTTGCAATCCTGAATCTGCCGTCTACTTACCGTGTGGACTTGGACAAGTTTCATACACTCAGTTTTCCTATCTGTAAAATGGGCATAACAGCAGGGTACCTACTTCAGGGCTATTATGAGAGTTCAGTGAGTCAATTCTGGGAAGGCACCTAGAAGATGGCATTCGGTAAGTGCTATGAAAGGTTTGCTAGGTAACTAATTAATTACATCGCCTTTCACATTGCCGAAAACTACAGCCCCTTCTCGGTCACTGTTCTCGGGCACAAGGGTGTCTCTTGCCACGTGTCTCAGCACTTCTCTTCACGGCAACCTCGACAACTGGTATTGTTAAGTCCATTTCATGGACAAGTAATCTTAGGCCCAGAAACATTTAAGTGAGTTGCATAGCCCATGGTGAATTGATCATCAAGTAAATGAGGGCACAAAGCACTTTATCCCCCACCTTGGTCACAGCACTGGACAGGACATGAATTGATTTGATCTATGCCCTCAAAGCACCTTTTTCCCAGCTATAAAACCCCATACATAGCAGGCTACTTTGCTTGGGCCCCTTTCTTTCTTTCTTTTTTTTTTTTTTTTTTTTTTTGAGGCAGAGTCTCGCTCTTGTCACCCAGGCTGGAGTGCAGTGGCACCATCTCAGCTCACTGCAACCTCCACCTCCTGGGTTCAAGCAATTCTCCTGCCTCAGCCTCCAGAGTAGCTGGGACTACAGTTGTCCGCCACCACGCCTGGCTAATTTATGTATTTTTATTTTTCTTTATTTATTATTTTTTATAGAATAGAGATGGGGTTTCACCATGTTGGCCAGGCTGGTCTCAAACTATTTATTTGCGCCATCTCGGCTCACTGCAACCTCTGCCTCCCAGGTTCAAGTGATTCTCCTGCTTCAGCCTCCCAAGTAGCTGGGATTACAGGCGCCTGCCACTGTGCCTTGCTAATTTTTGTATTTTTAATGGAGATGAGGGTTCACCATCTTGGCCAGGCTGGTTTTGAACTCCTGACCTTAGATGATCTGCCCACCTTGGCCTCTCGAAGTGCTGGGATTATAGGCATGAACCACTGCGCTGGGTACTTGGGCCCCTTTCAATTAAAAGGAACAATAGCTACTGTTCGGTGAGGGCCTATCAGGTACCAGGCATTTTGCACCATCTGGCGCCAGGGTGTGCAAATGTCATTCTCCAGACACTTGAGCTTCCTGCTGGGATCTGGACAGCAGGAGGAAGTGAGCGGCACTGCCCCCTTCCCCCTCTGCCCACTCCTCCTGTTAGCACCTCTTGGCACTAGTCCTTCACCCCAACTCCACAGGGCGGAGTGGTAGAATACCCTCAGAAGTACCAGCAGCAACATAGCCCCACCCCATCTTGGAAGTCCCCAACTCCACAGCCCCTCCTCCAAGTTCGGGGCATCAGAGATCCCCATGCTCAGTCCTCTTGTGTCCTCTTCCCCTCCCGTGCCTGCTGCTTCCTGAGTTGGCCTCTGGGTGAGCTCAGCACTGTTTGCTGTTTGTCACCTGGGGAGTCACTCTCCACATCAGCCCCTCCCTGCAATGCCTCGTGTTGCTTGTTCTCCTGGACACGCTCCACGGATGCAGTACTTGCAGGAGAAGTCCTCAAGAGTGACCTGAAAGACAGGTTTTTGAATTAGCCTGCCTATGAGTTAAGTCTTGCAGAATGGCACGCTGGTGACCCTTGGCAGGCACCGTGCTGACACTTGCTACTCATCAGGTCATCGCTTGGGTTGCTTGGGCTAAAACGCCTTTGTAGCACGCGCTGCTGCTTGCAATGATCCTGTTCATGTATACATTGGTTCAGCCGCTTGTCCTCTTTTTAGCAACTGAAATCTGAAAGACTCTGTGGCCCTGGAGGGCATTTGAACCCATGTCAATCTGACTCCCATTCCAAGGGAAGGATCACATGAACTGTCAGACCAAGCTGTGACTTTCAAATTGACCAGGGTCACCAAACTGGAAGACAGAAATAAAACCTGTGCCCGACAGTTGGAGGCAAACGGGCTGGGAGTCCGGTGCCCCAGGTTCATTCCTGGCTTAACCATCCATGGCCACTGGGGAACCTAAGTGTCGAATTTAATTCTTTTGTGTTTCAGTTTAGTTTCCCCATCTGAAATGGGACCTACATCTTTGGGTGTTTCTGGGGATAAAACTTCATTGGGTGATTATCAGGCTGTTTTTAAGAAAATCACATCAAATTCAAGGATTCCGGGAATCCTGGGTTCGGGAGATAAGCAGGCATTTGCTCACAATTACAATAATGAATTTAAAATAAACATTCAGTCGGTGTCAGCCGGCTTTCTCCCGAGCACCAGCCTGCTGACCGTCCTTTGCTTCTACTTCCGACACACCCAGTCCAGGGTCCTACTGTCCCCACCTCCATCCCCAGCCTCAGCTTCCTGGGTCCTGATAAAAATCATGTGACCTTGGACAAAACCTTCATCTCTCTGAGCCTCTGCGTTCACATCCATAAAACAGTAATGGGAGAATTAAATGAGATAATGTCTGTTCAGTGCCTGCAGGGAAGGGTGGTACATAGTAGGTCTAGGGAAATAATAGTTTGTCCCTTTGTGCAATGCCTTTATTCCTGCCACCCAAAGGTGCTCTCTTGTGGAAAGTGCATCTGGAAGAGAGCCCATCTCATTCACTCGTTCACTACTCATTCCATAAAATGCATCCTATGGCGGGGCCCAGTGACTCACACCTGCAATCCCAGCACTTTGGGAGACTGAGGCGGGTGGATCGCGAGGTCAGGAGTTTGAGATCGGCCTGACCAAGATGATGAAACTCTGTCTCTACTAAAAATACGAAAATTAGCCGGTGCGGTGGTAGGTGCCTGTAATCCTACACACTCGGGAGGCTGAGGCAGGAGAATCACTTGAACCCGGGAGGGGGAGGGGAAGCCGAGATCACACCACTGCACTCCAGCCTGGGTGACAGAGCATGACTCCATCTCAAAAAATAAAGTACACAGGTACATTCTATGTACCTTGAGGGAAGGAGACGTCTGCCAAAACTCATCACTGAATCTGGCCAAAGCTAAAATAACTGCCAGCTCAATCTCTAGGGGCTCCAGTCTGAGGGAGCCAGGCCTGATGGTGAAGGAAACGTGCTTCCGGCAGTGCTGGAAGAGAGCCCTGGGGAGGAGGTGGCTTTCTCCTGGGTCTTAAAGGTAGTAGGGGTTGTCAGAGCTAGTGGGAGCAGTCCAGAGAGATGGCATGGCATTGCAAATGCACAAAGCTTTCAGGAATGGGCATAAGTGTAACTCAGCATGGACTACACAGAAGTAAAGGGTCCGTCCTGCAGGGCCTCAAAGGCTGGGCTGTAATGGATGAGAACATTAAGAGAGGGAGCATGGAAAGTCAGGGATGGAAAAGAGAGTGAAGGGCGCAGAAAAACAATGGGAACGTGGTAGCGGGAAGGGGGATCAAAAATGGGAATGTAGCCAGGCGTGGGGCTCACACCTGTAATCCCAGCACTTTGGGAGCCTGAGGTGGGTGGATCATCCGAGGTCAGGGGTTCAAGAGCAGCCTGGCCAACATGTCGAAACCCTGTCTCTACTAAAAATACAAAACTTATCTGGGCTTGGTGGCACATGCCTGTATCCCAGCTACTTGGGAGGCTGAGGCAGGATAATCGCTTGAACCCAGGAGGCAGAGCTTGCAGTGAGCCGAGATCACACCGCTGCACCCCAGCCTGGGTAACAGAGTAAGACTCTGTCTCAAAAACAAACAAAAAAAAAAAGGAAATGTTATGTTGGATAGGAGGGGGTTAAAACTGATCATGTTAGTGAATGGGTGGGCCAAGGATGGGAATGCTGGCTAGTGAAGGGAAGCAGGACAGGAATATTTGAAGCTAGTGCATTGAGGGTGACAATTTCAAGGAGAGAATTGAGGACAGAAATACTGTGGGGAAATCAAGATGGGAGGCTAGAGGGTGGTTGGGTGGGTGTCAAGGCTAGACAAGGGTGGGTGACAAGGCTGTTACTGCCAGACCCTGAAGGGCTGTGGATGTCTGGCAGAGACCCATCACTTTATCAAACCAGGGCCACGCCCCTCTGCAGATCCCCAGATGTGTGCTTGGGGATCAGGAAATCAATTTGCAAGTGCTATAGTGAAAAAAATATCCATTAATGGCAAGCTTTGTGCTCATCAGAGTCCTAATTTCCACGGGTGGTTTTCGGCTCTATATATTCTAAATATGCCTTTCATTTCATTTTTCCACCCTTTGAGGACATCTGTTTGACATTTGCCTCATATGATTGGGGAGGGAATTGGTGCTGGGTAAGTCCTTTGTGATGTCTTTGCCTTGAAGTGCTAGTCCACAAATGTGCCTGAGAGCATCCGGCAGCGCCTGCTCACTCACCCAGCTCCCAAATGCGGTGCGCACCTTCTCATCCGCAGGTGCTTCATGCAAATGGCTGGAGTTCCAAGTCAGTGTATTAAAAACGTATTGATTTTTAGGCCAATACAGGGCAACTTCACATGTTTCCAATTTATGGGTTCCAACCCAGCATGCTGTGATGTGTATTTTATATACATGTATAGTCGGGTTTTCTCTTTTCTTTTTTACCAGTGGGATTTGCTTTGCCTATATATTTCCATTTTAATTTGGCTAAGTAGTGCTGAGCTGAACCTGTGGACTTTCAGTGTTAGACAAACATCAATTTCTAAGTTGCTGGCTGATAGTGATGGTTTCAGGAGACCCTGTGAACAGAACTTTATTTACTGAGCACTTACTATGTGTGGTCACTTTTCTGAATGCTTTTTCTTTGATCTCTCTCTCATCTTTTTTTTTTTTCTTTCTTTCCAAATGGGAATATCTTTCTTTTATGTGTGCGTGTTTGCGCACGCGAGTGTGTGCGAGTGTGTGTGTGTGTGTGTGTGTGTGTGGTTTTTGTGGGTTTCTTTGTTGTTGTTATTTTGAGACAAGTCTTGGTCTGTTGCTCAGGCTGGAGTGCAGTGATGCCACCATGGCTCACCTAGCCTTGACCTCCCAGGCTCAGCCTCCTGAGTAGCTGGGACTACAGGCATGCACAACTACACCTGGCTAATTTGGTTTGTTTTTTTGTAGAGACAAGGTCTCACCATGTTGCCCAGGCTAGTCTCAAACTCCTGGGTATCAAAGTACTGGGATTATGGGGTGGCATTCTGATTATAAAGTTAAAGTCAGGTATGTTTAAAAACAGATCAAACAAGATAAAACAAATTCAGTACACTTTAAATATGTGCCACATGCTTACATACCAAAGGAACAAACACTGTTAATTAACAGTTTGATGTGTGCCTCCAGGTTTATCTATGTATACCAAGAAAAATATATACAAAAATGTATATTATAAAGATTTTACAGAAACTGAATATTTCCCTCCATAGTCCTTCAAAATTTCCTGCATCTGTGTGAGTACTTTAAAAAAAATTAGAGTCGGGAACGGTGGCTCACTCTTGTAATCCCAGCACTTTGGGAGGCCAAGGCAGGCAGATCACCTGAGGTTGGGAGTTTGAGACCAGTCTGACCAACATGGAGAAACTTCGTGTCCACTAAAAATACAAAATTAGCCAGGCGTGGTGGTACATGCCTGTAATCCTGGCTGAGGCAGGAGAATTGCTTGAACCTGGGAGGTGGAGGTTGCAGTGAGCCGAGATTGTCCCACTGCACACCAGCCTGGGTGACAGAGCAAGACTCCATCTCAAAACAAAACAAAACAAAACTTAGACTTCACTCCAAGTCACTGAATGTAGATCTACCTGGTTCTCTTCAATGGGTGCAGCTTTTTTTTTTTTTTTTTTATTGGGGAGGGATAGTTTGCTGAACCAAATCTCTCTCAATGGATGATATATTGGCCATTTTTCACTCCTATACACAAGGCAGCCCCAAACCTCCTCGTTCATGCCTCTTTTCCATTTGTTCAAATTACTCTCCAGGATCGATCTAGCAGGTGGAATTGCTGGGTCAAAAGTATAAGCATTATTGTTGATCTGAATCACCAAGCTGGTAAGGTAGAACCAGTTTCCACACTCACTACCAGGGGAGGAGATGACCTCTCCTGCATCCCTTTGCTACAGCCACCTCATTTAATCCTCACCAAACCCTGCAAGAGAAAGTGGCATTTCCCACAATGCCCTGAGAAAACAGGGTCCATTCTTACAGCTGTGGATTCTACTCCTCAACTGCCCATCGGGGGCATCTGGCTGAAGGAAAAACCATCGAAGCATAAGATGAAAGGTGCTGTGGACATCCTCAGTTCCAGACCTGGGGAATCCATGGAAAACCTGCAGAAAAACTTACCGCCCAGACAGAGGAGGTGAAGCAGGTGGGTGGCTGGTCTTGAACTCCTGACCTCAGGTGATCCAACCTCCTCGGCCTCCCAAAGTGCCGGGATTACAGGTGTGAGCCACTTCACCCGGCAGGTACCACCATGCCTGGCTAATTTTTGTATTTTTAGTAAAGACGGGGTTTTGCCATGTTGGCCAGGTTGGTGGTACGTGCCTGCGATCCCAGCTACGTACTTGAGAGGCTGAGGCAGGAGAATCGCTTGAACCCAGGAGGCGGAGGTTGCAGTGAGCTGAGATTGTACCACTGCCCTCCAGCCTGGGCAACAGACAGAGACTTCCTCTCAAAACAAAACAATACAAAATTAGCCAGGCATGGTGGCCAGCGCCTGTAATCCTAGCTCCTCGGGAGGCTGAGGTAGGAGGATTGCTTGAACCCAGGAGGTTGCAGTGAGCCAAGATCATGCCACTGGACTCCAGCCTGGGCAACAGAGCGAGACACCATCTCAAAAAAGAAAGAAAGAAAAAACAGAAAGAAAAGAAAAGAAAATTTTTTTTTCACATCCCTCAGAACGTAAGGAGGGGAGAGCCAGGACCCTCTCCAGATCTGTGCTCCCTCTACCACACAGCACTGCGTATGGAGGGGCAGAGGTGCTGTGTTATTAACAGTCTGGAAGGAAGGCCCAGGGAGGACCAATAGCTGGGAGAAAAGGGAGACCTCCAAGTCATCCCAGATGCCCTCACCATTAGTACGTCCCGGCCCGTCTTCATGTGTACCGGGAAGGGCAGGCAGCATTCCTCTTAGGCAAAGTGCAGACTGTGGCTAATTTTCAAGTTTCATAAGTATTCATCCATCCCAGCCCCCAAATGCCAGTTTGGGAACACACACATCACCAAGACCGTTTTGCCCTGTGGCGGGCGGGCAGATTGCCCCTGCCTTGGAGCAACCGCCGTCGGCCCAGGGACTGCGTCCTATTTCACATCCCTGGCATGTCAGGCCAGAAACTAAACAGCATCCACAGGGCAGGACTATTTCTAGACAGCAGCTCTGTTATAAAATAGGGCGACTCTCTCGAAGCCAGGCTCTGGATCCCATCAAAACGACGTGTGTCTTTCCTTTCCTTCCTCGAGAAGGTGAAATACAAGCCTGGAATAACACTGTCTCCCTGTTCTCCCCTGGACACAAGTCAAAACTCGAATCTGATAAATCTGAAATCAGCGCTCATTTTCTAATTGGACTTCATGGGGCTGGACATGTTTCCAGAACTGGTGGCACTCCACGTCGTATGTTATTGTTGGTGCCGACAGAAGAAACGGATCTTTCAGGAGATTCAAGAAGAAATTAATATTTCCGTGATTCCAGGGAACTTAACGCTCACCTATTTTACTTGTTACAAAGGGAGACTATGTCCAGCCCTTGGAGCTTTGCGGTGACCACAAGGCAGGCTGTGGGGTCCCCTTTCACCCCACTACGTTTGTTTGCAAACCAAGGACCCTCTCTTTGTTCTCAACCTTAAAAACTTTGAAGACTCAGTTTCAAAGTGCTCACCTCTGAGAACGCTTCCCAACTCTCCTCATTAGTTAGTTGCTGCTGCTTCTCAGAGATAAAGGATCTGGTATGTCTCAGTACCGCCCAGCCCATGTGTCGATCCGACTTGGTTCCTCTGGCACTCTCCCAAGGGCAGAAAGAATACCCTATTCTTCTTCCTATGGTCCTGAGCAAGCAGGCACCAGCACCCAGAGGGTGCCCCTGGAATGCTTGCTAGTGAATAAATAATTATTACTTTTCTGTTTTTTTGTTTGTTTTTTGAGTCAGAGTTCTGCTCTTGTTGCCCAGGCTGGAGTGCCTTATCTTATCTCAGCTCATTGCAACCTCCGCCTCCCAAGTTCAAGTGATTCTGCTGCCTCAGCTTCCTGAGTAGCTGGGATTACAGGCGTGCACCAGCACGCCCAGCTAATTTTTTTATTTTTAGTAGAGACAGGGTCTGGCTATGTTTCGCTGGCTGGTCTTGAACTCCTGAGCTCAAGCAATCCACCCACCTTGGCCTCCCAAAGGGCTGGATTACAGGCGTGAGCCACGTGCCCAGCCCATTTTGGCCTTTGGGAGTCCCTTTCTCCATAAAACACACACAGATTAAAATTATTTTTTAAAATTGAGTTTATATGAACATGAATATCCTTCAGGACATGTTCATTATCAAATATTTTTATTACTATGTTCACTTTTTCCTTCTGATTTTAAAATTAAAGCATTTTTGAGGGCCCTAAAAGTAACAGGAAACTTAGGCACCAGTTCTTCTTCATCTAATAAGCAAGTTGGCCCTGGGCAGAGGCCAGGGATGCCACTGAGCATCCTACCACACGTAGGATGATCACACAATAAAAACTGCTATCCAGCCCCAAATGTCTGTAGTTCCAAGGTTGAGAAACCCTGTTAGAAAGGAAAACTCCCAATGTAAAAGCCTGGAAATGTAATGCCTGTGCCCCTGCAGCAACCGAAACGCAACATGGGAAGGCCATAGCTTTCGGTAATTAGCAAGGCTTTAGGGTAGGGAAGAAGTCAATGAACACAGTACGTACTTTCATGAGAGCACTCATTTAAAAAATCCAAGTGTTTTTTTTCTTTTTCTCCAAATGGTGGATAGAGCACGGAACACGTATTTTGTTCCTATTCAGTTATGCAGGCAACGGCAACACTTCATTACTCAGACAAACTAGGGAAATCCCATGATGCCTCCTGCCCTGTGACCAGCTTCTCATGATCAGGAAACGGAGCTCGCTCCTCTGCAAAGCGGCTCAGAGGCACTGGCGCTGTGCCTTTCACCTGCCTACCAAGATGCCCGAGACAATCCTGCCCCCAAATCAGTTTCAAGGCTGATTCTTCTGAGAGAGGTGCCAGGTAACACAGAGTTTTTGATTTGAGGCCTGTATTAGGATTTCCAGAGAAACAGAACCAAGGGTGTGTGGGTGTGTATGTGTGTGTGTATTAGAGAGATTGAGAGATTATGTATTTGAGACAGAGTCTCCCCAACTAAGTTGACATCCTCAACTTAGGCCAAGGACTCTGATGGTTATGTGACTTCCCCAGGGTCCCACAGCTTGTTGTTGGCAGAGCAAGGACTCAAACTCAGGTGTCTCTTGAACCCAAAGCCATGTTCAGTCGACCCCCAGCATCAGCTACCCTGACACACCAGGGGAAGGACAGAGATGGCACAGAAAGTAGGAAGAACAGAGTCATGGACTATCCATAAAACCTGGGAAACGGCTTCCACTGCTCTATTGCTAAAAACACATTCACACACACACACACACACACACACACACACACACACAGACACATATTTACACACACACACATTCTCACACACACACACTTGAAATATTTAGATTATGCACACAAGTTACCTAGTAGTATATGCATATTTAGTGTATATCGGAAAGATGGTAGTCATTATGATAATATTATAAATAGTGTATATGTGGTAATAAAATTGCCTTATATCAAAGGCAGCAGAAGGGGACATTAAAAGGTAGGAGGAGGAAACTTAAAATTAATGAGATTAGGCCAGGTGCGGGGCCTCACGCCTATAATACCAGCACTTTGGGAGGCCAATGTGGGTAGATCACCTGAGGTCAGGAGTTCAAGACCAGCCTGACCAATATGGTGAAACCCCAACTCTATTAAAAATACAAAAGATTAGCTGGGCATGGTGACAGGTGCCTGTAATCCCAACTACTCAGGAGGCTGCGACAGGAGAAATGCTTGAACCTGGGAAGCAGAGATTGTAGTGAGCCAAGATCATGCCATTGCACTCCAGCATGGGCAACAAGAACGAGACTCCATCTCAAAAAAAATAAATAAAGGAAAAGAAAAGAAAAATGAAAGATTGGGCAGTACTGGGTCTATTTTGTTCATGGTAACAACCTGGGGGATCTGAACAGTGCCCTACACATAGAACACGTGCTGTCCAGGGCCCCAGCGCACCGCAGTCCCCACCAATCCCTATTGTCCCACTTCACTCGTATCTTGTACCATTTCTGGCTCCTGTAGATGTTTGGATTTACGATTCTTCAGCTACATGGGCTCTCTAGCTCCTTCCATCTCTCCAAGTCTATGAATCCTGAAAACCATGAGTTGCTACTAAAAGAGGAAACTTCTTTGATAAATTATTAACGGCGAATCTAACTATCGGGGACTTGCTGCAGTTAGTACTTAGAACAGAAGCTTTCCTTGACTCTGGTTTCATGTTAAAACAAGGGAGGGTAGGCCGGGCGCGGTGGCTCAAGCCTGTAATCCCAGCACTGTGGGAGGCCGAGGCGGGTGGATCACGAGGTCAAGAGATTGAGACCATCCTGGTCAACATGGTGAAACCCCGTCTCTA
>NW_016107367.1:8665513-8668355 GCF_001604975.1 Cebus imitator | reverse complement strand
CTTTGCAATAAGCCCTTTCTTGGGATACAAAAAAAAAAAAAAAAAAAAACAAGGGAGGGTAAATCTGTCTTAAAGAAATTCATAGTCAACTTGTTAAAGTTAAGGCAAAGGTACTTTGATTTGCAAAGCCCTTGAAGACAACAGGGCAGATCCAGGGCTAAAGAAAGGAAGAGGAGGCTGGGGCACTTGGCAAGGATCTGGTGGTCTAGGATTGTTCCCAGGGCCCACTCATGTGATGCCGATGCATCCCACCTAGGGGCCCCTGATAATTTTTACCAGGTCAAGGAGTCCTTCAGGAAGTAGGTGGTCAGGTATCATGCAGATACAAAAACTTAAAAAAAAAAAACCTCTCTATCCTGAAGCTGAAATTGACCCCTTCCTTAATCTCTGCAGGACTTATACATACATCAGACAAGACACTCTCCCAAAGCGCCTCTCACTACAGCCCAGGCAGCACAGAAAACAACCACGATTCGGACAGAGCTGGCACTTAACCACGCACACAAGCTCAGGCCAGCTACCCAGCGGTGCCTAATCTGTTCCTCATCAGAAAAATGGGTGTGATAATGATGTCTACTTTCCAGGATGGCTACCCATGTGTCAGTGGGCCTCTATTCCAACCCTTTCATTTTATAGATAACAACACTGAAGTCTGGGCAGGAGAGTTGACTTGTAGCCTGTGCCTGCCTTGGAGGTTCCTGAGGCTAGGATGTAAGCCCACTAATCACATCCAAGGGAGACCCCAGTACAAACTGGGGGTGGACTTAACCAGGAAAAAATGACAAACACAGCGACACTCAGTGTGGCCCGGTTGCAGTGGAATGGACCTGCACACAGTGCTTGAAGGGTCTGTTTTGTCACTCTAGGTCAGAACTGCAACTGAAGCACAACAAATTTGCCGAACTGATGACATGAGAGCAGTTGGCAATTGTCTAAAGAGCCAGTAACAATACTCATTATCTTTGTTCATTTTTAGCTTCTCTGGATTTTTTTTTNAGTTGGAGTCTTGCTCTGTAGCCAGGCTGGAATGCAGAGGCATGATCTCTGCTCACTGCAATCTCTGCCTCCCAGGCTCAAGTGATTTTTGTGCCACAGCCTCCCGAGTAGCTGGAATTACAGGTACCCGCCACCACACTCAGCTAATTTTTGTATTTTTAGTAGAGATGGAGTTTCACCATGTTGGCCCGGCTGGTGTTGAACTCCTGACTTTAAGTGATCTGTCCACCTCGGCCTCCCAAAGTGCTGGTATTACAGACATGAGCCACTGTGCCTGGCCACCTCCAGGACTTTTTCTAAGGATCCAATCTTGTAGGAAAAAAAAAAAAATTAAAAGCAGTAATGTAAGTGAATTCCCTATATCGACTGGAAAATGCTTTACAAATGTTTTCTAGAATTACGTGGAGTAACGGGCGGGACCTGAGTCTCCTGAGGGCCATGATGGCGCTGATGTTCCCTGGAGCATTAGGCATACCCGTGAATGATGGAAGGTCACTAGAGGCCCAGCCATTGGGGAATCAGGGTATCTTTGCAATGGTGTTAGGAGAAACCATGCAGCAAAAGGGAAAACGTTCATGTCACAATGTTAAATGAGAAAAGCAAACTAAAAAGTGTTAGAGGTGATGATGGAATGAAGAGAATGGAAGTGGCTGCTGTGTCAGAATGGGGAGATTAGGGCACACTTCACATTCTCCTTTCTGTGAAGTTTTTTAGTATTTATTTATTTATTCAGACAGAGTCTTGCTCTGTCACCCAGGCTGGAGCATGAGTGGAATATGGCTCACTGCAGCCATGACCTCCTGGGCTCAAGCAATCCTCCCACTTCAGCCTCCTAAGTAGCTTGGAACACATTCTCTCACCACCAGGCCTGGCTATTTTTTTAAACTATGTTTTTTGTAGAGACAGGGTCTCACTCTGCTGCCCAGGCTAGTCTCAAAGTCTTGGCCCCAAGTAATCCTCCGAAGTTGTCCTCCCAAAGTGCTGGGATTATAGGTATGAGCCACTGCGTCCAGCCCTTTCTGTGATTCTTATAATACATACATAATGCAGAGAAATACTGTTTTTTGCTCCTCAGTTTAAACTCAGACTGGGAGCTCTTTGTATAGCCATGGACTTCCTGATCTGTCATAATAAAGCTACGTACTGAACACTGCCCGCGTACTGGCTAGATACCATGCAAGGCACATGCGGTCATGCCGAAGGGGACCTCCAATCCTTACAACAGGTCTCAAAGGTAGAGATTAGTGTCACAGCTTCTAAAGATGGGAAAAAGGGTACAGCAAGGACCTCACGCAGGGTCCCATGGTTAAGAAGGGGCAAAGTTGGGGTTGCAGCCCAGCATAACCTGTGGACACAGTCTGGCCTCTTTCTAGCACCTAGGGTCCCCAACATCTTGGGACATGGAAAAGGGTGTTAACTGGCCTTGAATGACAGAGCAAAGGTTCTTCTTGTTCAACTCCTATATTTCTGATGCTTCTGATAACCTCTAGAAAAAAGTCAATTCTTTTTAACAAAGAGAGAGCAGTCCTGAAGACAAGAACCCTCCCCAAATAAAACGACTGAGCTAGAATGCAACATGCCACTGCGCTGCTTTCACCCGCCATATTCATCATTACCAGTGTTTTCTCTACGGCTTTTTCATCTCCATATGCAAGTGACACTTGTTTTCCATTTACTGTCGTGATGTAAAAATAGACTTCTCTTCATTCCTCTTCCTTTTCTGTGAATTTCAAAATGTGCCTCTTTGAACGTACATTTTAGGATTCAGGGCTTCTGGGACTTCAGATTTAACCACACCTCCCATACAACTCTGGGCTTTGAGATTTTCTTTCTTTTTCATTCTTTT
>NW_016107367.1:8646857-8665382 GCF_001604975.1 Cebus imitator | reverse complement strand
TGGCACAATCTCCGCTCACTGCAACCTCCGCCTCCTGGGTTCAAGTGATTCTCCTGCCTCAGCCTCCCAAGTAGCTGCCACTACAGGCAGCCGCCATCATTCCCAGCTAATTTTTGTATTTTTAGGAGAGATGGGGTTTCGCCATGTTCGCCAGGCTGGTCTCAAACTCCTGACCTCAGGTGATCCACCTGCTTTGGCTTCCCAAAGTGCTGGGATTACCAGACGTGAGCCACCATACCCAGCCGGTTTTGAGATTTTCTTTATTTTTTTTTATCTCTGTAATTCTTTATTAAAAATACTGCTGTACACACAGAGACTGAAACAAGATTAAAGATGAATAACACAAATTGGGTTCTGACATTAGAACTTAACATACTGGTGGTTTTTAGGGAAGCTGTTGACATCCAAATCACAGAACCAAGGTCAAAAGCAAAATACAAACGTACCCTCACAGATAAATTGCCTATTTTTCCCAAATATTGTGAGGATTAAGTAAGACATAGTTTATTGAATGACTTTCTTCCTCAACTACAAAGTTTCACATACAGATTCAGGGAATATTGTAGCCAGTTACAATGAACTACTCTAAGTTATGAGTAGTCCAGTTTTGGGATTTTCTATTAGAAAATACGGTAAAGCTTAACTGGGAAAATAGCGTCCAAACATTCCATCATGAAAAATATCATGTGTTGCATTATTATGAGGTCAGCATAAACCAATGTTTTCCAGAGGGTCTGTGCTGCCACAGAAATCACAAAAATAAAGACAGAGAAGAGCATCCTGTACACTGGACTGAGAAACTAGGGGTGTTCCAATAATCAGGAGCAGTCACTTCCTAGCCCTCCACACCCCCATGCCACCCCCTCCCCGCACAGGATGAGACCTCAGCTGCCCCTCCTTAGCCCTGTGGCCTGGGGCCATTCACTGGGTCCGTTCTGCCCAAGTCAGTATCACTGCCCATCATCACAGGCTTTCAGCCAATTACAGTGGCAAAAGCAATTCAGCCTTTTCGATGGTGCACAGCTTCAACCGTTTCAACAAATAAAGGGGCCAGGCGTCATGTTCTGGAAAAGGAGCATGCCGTTTAATTTAGGCAGTTTTGCTCCTCAGAACTACAAAAATGAGTCTGCACACAACCGTCCTTCCAAACTTGACACATCTTTGCAAAGCCTCCTTTTAAGTACAAAAAATGGCATTGCCTGTTAATTTTGAAAAGATAACAATGTCCTTCTTTGCAAGGCCTCTGTGAATTCAGTCCTTTCTCCCAGTTTCAAGGGCAAATATGAAAAGGGACTCAGTTGAGGTGACTGATCCTCAGAGCCACAGCCCCCAATTCCAGGGGCTGGGAAATGCTGGGATTACAATTAAAGACTTCGAACGTCCACCTAACACCACCACCAGTGCTCACTCCATCCGCAAATGCTATGCACATTCTTGGCCACAAAAACACTTCCAGGACAAAAAAATGTTTCAGAGTTCAGAACTATTCCATCTCAAATTTGTTCTCCATGAACAAACGATGCAGGAAGAAATGGGAGAAGCTGAAATCTCTGAGGCCACACTTTATTTTGCCCTGATGAGAACGTGGTAGCATCTAAGAGCTTCCCAGTCTCACAGGGCCATGCTACAGACTCCAAGGACTGTTGCTGAAGTTGGCTGTTCACCTGTAAAAATACTTGAGGACAAGCAAGGCAAAGGTGACCTTCCCAAAACAGTCCACCAGGCTGGAACCAGCTGTGGTTTCTATTCTGCAACACCCAGCCTCACCCCACATTCTGGAAATTCTAGTGGACTTCGAGAGAGCAGTGTCAGGGAGATATATTTGCCAACACCATTTTCAAATTTGGCAGATGAGGCCCATGTCTCCTTCCATGGGCTGGCTTCTAGAACCGACTGTCCTTTATTACTGCAGGTTTACCTGCTGTATAGCAATCTGCTGCCCCCACTGGTCCCTGAGGCTGGGAGTAGGGTCTGTGTGGGTGTTCGCTGGGGCAGCCTGCAAGGCTGGGTGTGGAGGAGGACATGACAGGGACTCTGCCGGGGCCCTCCTGACCTGGTCATTCCGTTTGTCCTCTCTGGATCCCCTTTGAGCTCTAAGGAGAGGCACTCAGGGTGAGTGACTGGGTCCATGCCTGGCCTCTGAAGGCCTTCTAGCTCCACAACCAAAGCCCAGGGAGCTGGGAGGGCCTGGAGCCCTGGCAGGTCAGGCCCAGGTTTTATTTTTATATAAATGCATTTAAGCTTCAAACCATGAAATGATTTAAAGAAATATCAAATATGCCGGACATGATGGCTCACGCCTGTAATCCCAGCACTTGGGAAGGCTGAGGCAGGTGGATTACCTGAGGTCAGGAGTTCAAGACCAGCCTAGCCAACGTGATGAAACACCATCTCTACTAAAAATACAAAAATTAGCTGGGCATGGTGGCGAGCACCTGTAATCCCAGCTACTCAAGAGGCTGAGGCAGGAGAACCGCTTTAACATGGGAGGCGGAGGTTGCAGTGAGTGAGATCACGTCATTGCACTCCAGCGTGCGTGACAAAAAGTGAAACTCCATCTCAAAGAAAAAAAAAGAAAGAAAAAAACATCAAGTAAACCACGGTGTAGGTGTTAGGCTGATGGGGAACGTGTGGATGGTTGATGTTTGGGGCACACTGCCTAACACCAAGCCTCTGAGTTTTTCAGACTAACTGCTCCTCCATGGCCTGGGTTCTGGATGCTGTTTGAGGTTTCTTCCAGGCCACCAGCTTCTCTGGGGACTGAAATTCCTCTGTTTTACTGGAGCTGCCTGACTTGAAGTCTAATCTATCCCACTTTAAATCCTACAAGTCCTATAGAAACTCAATGACGAAAAAAAAAAAAACCTCGCCAGTGGCAGGAAAATACCTCTGGAAGTCAAAAAGCAGCCAGGCCCTTGGTAAGCAGATTAACTCAGTCACTGGAAGGTGAAGCTTTCTGAAGATGACATCTGGAGTCAGGGAGTCAGGAGGCGGGCCAGCCAGCTGCAAGGTGGGCTCCTAATGCAAATGGAATGTGGACTTGGAGCTCTGATGGAGATCCAGAGGGGCTGTGGATAGAATGCTCAACAGTCACTGCTACAGCCTGCAAGCAGGAGATGCCGCAAATCTGAAGTTACAGGGAAGGAAAAAGGCAATGGGAATAAAAGCAACTTTCTGGGAGGGAATTTTCCTTGGGCTCACTCCCTCCTTGCATTCCAAACCTGTTACCACTGTGTGTTAAAAGCACTTTCTTCAGGAGGAATTCCCTTAAGATCTGCTGACAAGTTAAAGGAGATTTGCTGGGCTGATAGGTAGAGAAATTGATGTGAAATTCACTAGCATCAGTGGAAATTGCAAAGTTAAATCTCCAGATCAAATGCTAGAATTGTAATTCTGGCTTATGTTATAAGATCAGTACCCTTTCAATAATGTATGTGTCTGTTGAGAGTACTGTGTTTTTTGTTTGTTTGTTTTGTTTTGTTTGAGACGGAATTTCACTCTTGTTGCCCAGGCTGGAGTGCGATAGCACCATCTCGGCTCACTGCAATCTCCACCTCCCGGATTCAAGTGATTCTCCTGCTTCAGACTCCCAAGTACTGGGATTATAGGCATGTGCCACCACTCCTGGCTAACTTTGTATTTTTAGTAGAAAAGGGGGTTTATCCATTTTGATCAGGCTGGTCTTGAACTCCTGACCCCAGGTGATCTGCCTGCCTCAGTCCCCTAAAGTGCTGGTAATTACAGGCATGAGCCACCATGCTCAGCCAAGAGTGTGTTATTTTTTAAAAGATCATTTTGCTGCTATCCATCAAATACCCAGGGATCCTGAGAAAGAGTCTGAGATAAAGACTATGCATCCGTTCTCTGGTTCCCTAAGCTGTCTGTCTGTTAGAATATGAAAAACTGGTTCCTAGGCCACAGGAACTTCTTACAGAAATGCCTTTTTATTAAATGCCACCAAAATAATAGCATCCTTTGCTTCTAAATCAGAATGTTGTGGCATCATTAGAAAACTCCTTATGCTACTTAATATCCTCATGAGTAAGGATCTTTATATTTATAAAGATCTAAATAAATCTAAACTATTTACATAAATAAATCTAAACTATTTATGTAAATTAATAGTTTGGTATGTTTCCTTTGATCAGACAGGTATTACATAATCCATGCTATTTCTCTTTTTGCTTTGGCTTCCAGGAAACTCAAAGTTAAATTATCTATTTACCTGAGTTTGTTATATATTATATCTGTTAATCAGGTCTCTTTTTGCTTACCATAGCAGACATACAACTCAAATTAGCTTAAACAATAAAAAGTGGGAGACAAATCTTACTGGCTCCTGTAACTGCAAAGTTGAAAAGTTCAGAGTAGATCTGATCATAAAACCTTAGATTAGAGAAAATCAAAAGGATATAGGAGCCAACCACAAAGGGTTCCCATGAGAAGAGCTGGAGCAATTGGAATCACAAAATAAATAATGTGGAAACATAACCCAAAATGTGAGTCCTCACTTATATAAATAAATGATTTAATAAATATGTAAATAAACAGGGACAAGAAACAAATCTTCCTTATAAACGAATTTCAAATAATACGTATAAATAACTTCCTTTCTAGGAAGCAGAGCTTAATTCCCCCTCCCTCCCCTCCACCTTAAGGTTGGACTAGATTTAGTGGCTTGCTTCCAAAGAGTGGAAAAGCATGGAAAGAGAAAGAGAGTAACTTGACCATGGAGCAACCTGGCAAATACTAATTTTACCATGAACATCGCTAGTGATGGGTCATGTCGATATCATGAACTTCCTGAAATGAGAAGGCAAGAAGGACACTTCACTTCCATGGTTTCCTTTCCACAAATCTATAAACCCAGTCTAATCACGAGAAAAACATCAGTTTTGGGAATATTCTACAGGATGCCTGCCCAGTACTCCCAAGACTGTCAAGGTCATGAAAACAAAGGAAAGACTAAGCAACCATCATAGAGCAGAGGAGACTGAGGACACATGATATGGTATCCTGGATCAGAAAAAGAATTTAAAAACTAATGAAATCCATATAAAGCCTGTAGTTTAGCTATGTACCAATAATAATGTACCAATGTTGGTTTTTGTGACAAATGTACAATGGCAAGGGATAACATAAGATGCTAACAGTGGGGGAAACTGAGTGAAGGGTATGTGAGACTCTCTGTACTAAGGTTTTAATCTGCTCTGGCTGCTCTAACAAAATACCACAGGCTGGCTAAACAACAGATGTTTCATTCTCATGGTTCTAGAGGCTGGAAAGTCTGAGATCAGAGTGCCAGTATGGTCAGTTCTGGGGTCGGCCCTCTTTTTGATTTGCAAATGGCCATTTTCTCCTGTATCCTACATGGTAGATGAGAGAGAGATGCCAGGTTTTCTCCTCTTTTTATAAGGGCACAAATCCCATTCATGCGGGTCTATCGTTATGACTTAATCACTTCCAAAGGCCTCACTTCCAAGTCTCATTACCTTGACTTCTACAATGTGAATTTTGGGGAACACAAACATTTAATTTATAGCAATTATCTTTTGCAACTTCTCTATAATTTTTTTTTTTTTTAAGAAAGAGTCTCACTCTGTTGCCCAGGCTGGGGTGCAATGGTACAGTTGTGGCTAACTGCAACATCCACCTCCCAGGTTCAAGCAGTTCTCCTGCCTCAGCCTCTGAGTAGCTGAGATTACAGGCACCAGCCATCACACTGGCTAATTTTTGTATTTTTTTAGTAGAGATGGGGTTTCACCCTGTTAACCAGGCTTGTCTTGAACTCCAGACTTCAAGTGATCCACCTGCCTTGGCCTCCCAAAGTACTGGGATTACAGGGATGAGCCACCATGCCCAGCCTGTAAATTTAATATTATTTTAAAAAAATTACAAAGAGACAAACAAAAATAAATAATTAAGTGGTAGATATAAATCCAACCATATCAATAATCACATTAAATGTTAATGGCCTAAACATTCCAATTAAAAAGTAGAATGCTCAGAATGGATAAAAGAGATGTACTTTAATTATAAAGACAGACTAAAAGTAAATGGTAGAAAATTTACCATATAAAAAGTAACCATAAGAAGGATAAAATAATTATATTAATATCATGCAAAATACACTTCAAGACAAGTATTAATAGAAATACGTTACATATAAACACACCTATTTAATCTTAACTAAAGGCCTACATGAGATCATCTTCATTAATTGATAGATTTGTCATTATTTCAGTCCAATATTTGCCTTTTTCTCTTTTGTCACCTCCTTCACTCTCTAACCCCCAACATAACCAATTTTTACAGTCTAGTATTTAATACTTCTCCTATCCATATTTTTCTTCATGTATTTAAAAGTACTACTTTTTTTTTTTTAAGAGGGAGTTTTGCTCTTGTTGCCCAGGCTGAAGTGCAATGGCACAATCTCAGCTTACTGCAACCTCTGCCTCCCTGGTTCAAGCCATTCTCCTACCTCAGCCTCCTGAGGAGCTGGGATTACAGGCATCCGCCACCATGCCTGGCTAACATTATGTATTTTTAGTAGAGTCAGAGTTTCACCAGGTTGGCCAGGCTGGCCTCCAACTCCTGACCTTAGGTGATCCACCCACCTCAGCCTGCCAAAGTGCTGGGGTTACAGATGTGAGCCACCGCACCTGGCCTTAAAAGTACTTCCATCAGCCTCGCCAACATGGTGAAACCCCATCTCTACTAAAACTACAAAAAAGTTAGCCAGACATAGCGGTGGACACCTGTAATACCAGCTATTCAGGAGGCTGAGGCAGGAGAACTGCTTGAACCTGGGAGGTGGAGGTTGCAGTGAGCCAAGATCATACTACTGCACTCCAGCCTGGGCAACAAGAGCAAGACTCCATCTCAAGGAAAAAAAAAGTACTTCTAAATAGATCACTCACACACACACACACACACACACACACACACACACACACACACACACATATATATATATATATACATGTATATATACATTTCCAAATAACATTGTCCTTGTTTTAGGAGAAATGAGTTTATACCATACACATTGTATCCAGCTTGTTTCTCTCTTCCAGGAGCTCCTGCAGACCTCCCCAGGTCTCCAGACATAGCGCTACCTTATTACTTTCATTTTGAAGAATTATCCATTATTATAATTATTCATGAATTGTTATAATTATGAATTTTCCATAATTTGCTCAACAGTGAACACCCATCCTTACATTACTTGTGTAATAAGGATTGCCAGCTATGAAATTCTGGGTCAAAGGGATGTTCTGTAATTTTAAAATATTTTGCCAGGTTAATTCCCCAGAAGGTTGTGACAATCTGCATGTCCACCAGCAACATACTCAGGTAGGTTCTTTTGTGCACAGGAAGCAGACTCTTTCCATTCAACCTGAAAATCATCCTCCCCATCCCACGGTGGGTACAGGGGCCAGCCTGACGGGTTCCGCCCAGTCGTCCTGGCACAGTTGGCTGGCTTGGTTGAGGTAGCAGCCTTGAGGCCCACAGACCCGCAGCTCCTGCTCAATCTCCTCCTTCAGGTCCCAAAGCCCCGGTCAGAGTCATGTGTGTAAACCTGTCCATGTTCACCTGGGTCGAGTGCCTCTGGAGAACAACACCCAGCTCTCCTGCAGCCACCCAGGGCAGCACGGTGGTCATAGGTTGAAGGGGATGAGAAGCCAGCGTGGGATCCAATGAAACGTAACCTCCTCATGGGGTCTGGTGTCTCCTCCTGGCACACTCTGCTCTCCCCGACTTTACATTCATCTTTGCCTCCCCATCCTCCCCATTGCTAGCCTTGCTGGCCTTAGACTCACGACAGACTCAGGGACAACAAACTGACAGATTGTTGGGCTGGCTGCCATCGTCGTGCGAGGCCTGATGCCTGCAGTCAATCCCGTGCAACATTCAACAGTTCTACACCTCTGCCTGTATCCTGATTAATCCACCGCAACTGATCTCAGCGCAGCTTTCTGCAAAAGCAAAGACATTGAGTCTTGATTGTATTACTACATGCTACTAGGAGCTGTGACTAGGGCTAGCCTTTAAATGGTGACTTGCAATGGTTATGCCTAACTATAAACTGGAATTCACTGATACAGTTTTGGAGCAAGTCAATTCAGCAAACATGTATTGAGCACCTACTGTTTGCTCTCTGTAAGGCCTGCTCTCTCAATAGTGATAATTCTCTTTTATCATGACAAAGAAAAGGGAATGTCTGAGGTAAAGTGTTTTTTTTTTTTTTAAGTAGTTTATGTTGGCCGGGCGCAGTGGCTCACACCTGTAATCCCAGCACTTTGGAAGCAGATCACCTGAGGTCGGGAGTTTGAGACCAGGCTAACCAACATGGAGAAACCCCATCTCTACTAAAATTACAAAATTAGCCAGGCATGGCGGCATGTACCTGTAACCCCAGCTACTGAGGAGGCTGAGGCAGGAGAATTACTTGAACCTGGGAGGCTGAGGTTGCAGTGAGCCGAGATCATGCCATTGTACTCCAGCCTGGGCAATGAGAGCAAAACTCTGTCTCAAAAAAATAAAGTAGTTTATGTTGTTGTTCTAGCAATTTCATATTAGTTACTCCTCTAAACATTTGTAATGAAAATAAGCCTTGTATTAGGTGATAAGATGACCCCAATGAGCTAACAGCTGTCGTATATACATTTTTTTGTGCTGACTTCCTAAGGACTAAGCTTTAAATAACTTTCTAATGCTGGCTTTCCTTTTTAAAAACAAGTTAAAAAAAAATTTTGGCACACTAACATGGATCAACACCTTCAGAATTTCAACAATAATTTAATTAATTTTTCCTAGTGCTTTTCCAGTGAGTCGGCACAGGAAAACACATTAAAAAATTTTAATATAACTAATGCTTGGACATGCAAATGTTTGAGAAATGTTTGAGAGGCATTCTTAACATCTTTTTAAGTAAAAAATAAAGAAGAGTGAGTATTACTGTCCATCCCAAGGAAATTTTTTTTTTTTTTTTTTGAGATGGAGTCGCGCTCTGTCACCAGGCTGGAGTGCAGTGGTATGACCTCAGCTCACTGCAGCCTCTGCCTCCTGGTTCAAGCGATTCTTGTGCCTCATCCTCCCGAGTTGCTGAGACAGGCTTCAGCATGTTGACCAGGCTGGTCTCAAACTCCTGGCCTCAAGCGATCTACCTTCTTCAGGCTCCCAAAGTGCTGGGATTACAGATGTGAGCCACAGTGCCCAGGAGATCCCATGGAAATTTTAAAACTTGTCTAACCCCTTGATGCTCCTTTCATTGAAAGGTGGGGTCTCATTGCCCTCCCCTTGAATATGGGCTGGACTTAGTGACTGTCTTGGAAGTGACCCTTCTTGTTTTTTGTTTTTTTGTTTTTTTTTGAGATGGAGTTTCACTCTTGTTGTCCAGGCTGGAGTGCAATGGTGTGATCTTGGCTCACTGCAACCTCCACCTCCCGGGTTCAAGCGATTCTCCTGCCTCAGCCTCCTGAGTAGCTGGGATTACAGGCATGTGCCACCAGACCCAGTTAATTTTTTGCACTTTTAGTAGAAATGGGGTTATACCATGTTAGCCAGGCTGGTGTCAAACTCCTGATCTCAGGTAATCTGCCCGCCTTGGCCTCCCAAAGTACTGGGATTATAGGCATGAGCCACCATGACTGACCCACTTCTTGATTTTTAAGGGAGGTTCAGTCATAAAAGGTGATACGGATTCTACCTGATTCTCTCTCCTTAGGGACATGTGCTTCGGGAGCCCTGAACTGCTGTAAGGACTCCAGCTACCTTGAAGGCTCCAAGCTGGAGAGACCATGTGGAGCCTACACAGAGATAGAAACACCTAAGGAACCCCATCTGCCCAGACCCAGATATTTGAGCCTTTCCAGTCCAAAAGCCAGACATGTGAGTGGGCACCCTTCAGATGGTTCCAACCCCAGCCACCATCCAATAGCAACAATGTGTGAGAGACTGAGTGAAAACCGCCCAGCTGAGCCCAGTTAACCCCCAGAACTGTGAGAAATAATTACATGTTATTTTCAGCTGTGATGTTTGGAGTGATTTGTTATGCAGCAATAAATAGCTAGAACATTCTAGATAAAGAAATAAATAGCACAGTCATCCTGCTCATAGAACTCACAGTCTATAGGGAGACAGCTGTCTTAATACAACCTAAGCTCTCTATGGAAGGTATTCAAGTTTCAGAGAAGGCACAGAGAATCTGACTTCCAGATCTGAATGTTAGGGAAACTCACATCTTGTATTTATTTATTTAGTTAGCTAGTTTTTCGTTTTTGAGACAGGTTCTCGTTCTGTGGCCCAGGCTGGAGTGCAACAGTGCCATCACAGCTCGCTGAAGTCTCAGCCTCTCAGGCTCCAGTGATCCTCCCACCTCAGCCTCCCAAGTAGCTGGGACCACAGGTGTGTACCACCCTGCCCGCCTCCAACTAGTTATATATTTTTTAAAACTTATATTTATTAACACCTCTAATCTGCAATGAATTCCTGAAGTTTACAGAATCCAGTTGGTTTGTGTGTTGTATTTGTGCAACAACCAACCAGCCCAAATAAGTTGATGATTGTCACTTAGAAACACACTAAAGATCCAATCTCTCTACTAGTCAATTTCCATGCCACCTTATGCTCTGAACTTCGGAGACAAATATTTCCCACTTCACAATCTGACCTGAGGGAAGGAGACAAAACCAACCCTATAAGCAACATGTTCTAAGACAAGCAATTTACACCATTCTTATTGAATCACAAGCCAATCCTGGGAGATGGAGCTCATTACAGTCATTATACAGAGGTAGGAACCAAATATTAGAGAAAAGCCATCTCCCCAGTGTCAGCAAAAGACAGGCATTACCCCAACTCTCTTTCTGCTTATGAAATGAACTGTGTCCCCCAAAAGATGTAAAATCCTAACCCCCAGAATCTCAGAATGTGACCTTATTTGAGAACAGAGTCATGGCAGCTGTGATCACTGAAGACAAGGTCACACTAGAGCAGGATGGTCCCTATCCAGTGTGAATGGCATCTTTAAGAGAAGAAGCAGAAAGGCCAGGTGTGGTGGCTCATGCCTGTAATCCCAGCACTTTGGGAGGCCCAGGCAGGAGGATCTCTTGAGGCCAAAAGTTTGAGAACAGCCTAGCCAATGTGAAGAAACCCCATTTCTACTAAAAATACAAAAATTACCCAAGCGTGGTGGTGCATCCCTGTAATCCCAGCTACTCAGGTGGCTTAGGCATGAGAATTGCTTCAACATGGGAGTTGGAAGTTGCACTGAGCCAAGATTGCACCGATGCACTCCAAGCTGAATAACAGAGAGTGATTCTGTCTCAAAAAAAAGAAAGGAAGGAAGGGAGGGAAGGAGGGAGGAAGGGCCGGCCACGGTGGCTCACCTTCTGACCTCAGGTGATCCACCCGCCGTGGCCTCCCAGCACTTTAGGAGGCCAAGGCGAGTGGATCACCTGAGGCCAGGAGTTTGAGACCAGCCTGGCCAACATGTTGAAACCCTGTTGAAAGAAAAGAAAAGAAAAGAAGGAAGGGAAAGGAAGGAAGGAAAGGAAAGAAAGAAAGAAGCCGGGTGCAGTGGCTCACGCCTATAATCTCAGCACTTTGGGAGGCTGAGGCGGGCAAATCATGAGGTCAGGAGTTCAGGACCAGCATAGTGAAACGCCATCTCTACTAAAAATACAAAAATTAGCCAGACATGGTGGCACACACCTGTAGTCCCAGCTACTCAGGAGGCTGAGGCAGGAGAATCACGTGAACCTGGGAGGCGGAGGTTGTGATGAGCCGAGATTGCACCATTGCACTCCAGCCTGGGCAAAAGAGCATGACTCCACCTCAACAAGACAACAAAACACAACAACAAAAAAAAAACAAAAGAAAGAAAAAAGAGGGACACATAAGGGGAGAAGATACCACATGAAGACAGAGGTAGACACTGCGGTGGTGCAGCTGGGAGCCAAGGAACACCACGACACAGAAATGCAAGGAAGCATCTTCCCCTCGGGCCACCGGAGCGGGCACAGCCCGGCTGACACCCTGATTCCAGCCTCCAGACCGTGTGAGAGTAAGTTGCAGCTGCTTACGATGCCCCTAGTCTGCGGGATGTGCTTACGGCAGCTCCGGGACACTGATGCTGAGCTCTGAGCCTTAAAGGGGGGTCACACAGGCCTGACCTGACTGTTCATCTTGACCTTGACCCTCTGAGGGAGGAGAAGGAGCCAGTGCAGAGGCTGAGGACTCACTTTGTGGTCGCTCTGGGCCAAGCACTCACCATTGCACTTGGCTGTGCTGAAAATCGCTTGAGGCTGGGCCAGGTGTCCCTGTGCCAGGAAACTGTTTTCTAAAGAAAGGGCTGAGAATAGTTGTTGTTGTTGTTGTTGTTGTTGTTCCGGTGTGGGCTACACCACAGGAGTTCTTGTTTCTCTGAAGGATTTTCCATATAAGCGAAGACATTTACAAATTGATCTAGATTAATGGGTGTGGCTGCTGAACAAACAGGGAAAATCCCATCACTGAGCTGGGGGCCTGGGAACAAGGACTCTGTGTGTCCCCGGCACACAGAAGAGAACCAGAAAGGGAAAGAAACCCAGAAACAGGAGTCTTGGGCACAATCCCAAAAGGGGCAGCTGGACTCAAAAGTCACCCTAGAGATGTGGGTTTAAAATCCAGGTGCCCCAAACCCGACTCCGGGGTTCCTACCTCCTGGCCTTCCTCCCCTCCTTTCACCCCTATGTGCACTCACGGCACACACACAGACACACAGAGAGACACACACAGACCCACAAACACAGACACATGCAGACACAAACACACTCACACACCCACATACCACATACACACACTACACACATAGACACATGCGACACAAACACATATATACACCGTGTACACACAGACATGCCCACAAAGACAGACACACACAAACACACACTAAACACAGACACAGACATACATATACCCTTGGGAACAGAAATAATTGCACAGTTTAAAGCGTTTTTAGAAAAACACATGGCTGGCACAGTGTCTCACACTGTAGTCCCAGCTATTAGGGAAACTGAGGCAGGAGAATGCTTAAGCCCAGGCACTTAGGGCTAGAGTGAGCTATGATCATACCACCACACTCCAGCCTGGGCAACAGAGCAAGACTTTGTACACACACACACACACACACACACACACACACACACACATATACACACACCGCACAACAGAGCGAGACCTTGTCTACACACACACACGCACTGATATTGCATGTATTCATTCAACATCCAGTCTTATGCTATGTGAGCTCAGCTCCATTACTGTCTTGCTTTTTCCCACAACAGTTGTTACTTTTCCCATTTTGCAGACAGAAATACTGAGTCCCAGCCGGGCACGGTGGCTCACACCTGTAACCCCAGCACTTTGGGAGGCCGAGGCGGGTGGATCACATGGGGTCAGGAGTTCGAGACCAACCTGACCAACATGGAGAAACCCTCTCTGTACTAAAAATACAAAAATTAGCTGGGTATGGTGGCTAGCGCCTGTAATCTCAGCTACTCAAGAGGCTGAGGCAGGAGAATTGCTTGAACCTGGGAGGCAGAGGTAGTAGGGAGCTGAGATTGCCCCATTGCACTCCAGCCTGGATAACAAGAGTGAAACTCAGCCAGAAAGGAAGGGAGGGAAGGAGGGAAGGAGGGAGGAAGGAAGGAAGGAAGGAAGGAAGGAAGGAAGGAAGGAAGGAAGGAAGAAAGGAAGTAAGTAAGTAAGTCTGAGTCTCTGAAATATTAAGGGCTGGTTCAAGATTTCATAGCGGGCAAGCAGCCCAGCAGGAAGGCTAATCCCTCTCCTGAGCTCCAGATCCCAGGCCTGTTTCTCAGCAAATGGCAGAAGCCCACATTTATTCCATCAACACTTACCGGGCTCAGGATAAAGCAGTGACTGAAACAGACAAGCCGTCTCCTCGAGGAGCTTACGTGTCTCATCATCTAAGAATCTACACTCTACCCCGGTGACTTCCTCAGGGATGGAACTCACCAAACTTTTACTGTGCATGAGAATTCTGGGAGGTAGGGCTCCCGTGTGCTAGTTCTGTAGATCAGAGGTGGGGGCAAGGCTGCATTTCCAGCAAACTCCCACGTGAGCCTGATGTTGTTGGCCCATGCACCACACCCTGTGCAGCAAGGCTATGTGACATCATGGAAAGAGGAAGAGGGTTTTGCTCGTGTCCTATGTCAGTTGCTGAATACTTTTCTTAATATCAGCCCTGGCCACCTGACTGGTGAGTTTGGGAAGGCAGCTGGCAGATATAGTGGGCAGCTCCCCACGAAAGCATCGTGTTCTGCCCCCTGGGCTCACCCCATGTACAGGGGCCTGCAGTTATCAGGGTGGTCTGTGCCTGAATGGGTAAGTACCTCTTCCTGGCACGTAGTCTTAGGATGCCCCTTGCCCAAAGAGATAGACTGCATCCTCCAGTATCCGTCTGACCAATATGTCAATTTCCCAACTGCTTTACTCAGTAGTTTTTTGTTTTGTTTTGTTTTTTGAGAAGGAGTCTTACTCTGTCATCCAGGCTGAAGGGCAATGGCATGATCTCAGCCCACTACAGCCTCTGCCTGCCAGGTTCAAGCAATTCTCCTGCCTCAGCCTCCTGAGTAGCTGGGATTACAGGCACCCTCCCTCATGCCCGGCTAATTTTTGTATTTTTGTAGAGATGGGGTTTCACCATGTTGGCCAGGCTGGTCTTGAACTCCCAACCTCAGGTGATCTGCCCACCTCGGCCTCCCCAAATGCTGGGATTACAGACATGAGCCACTGCACCTGACCAGTAATTTTTAAAAATTTATTATTTACCATTGATTGATTGATTGAGATAGAGTCTCACTATGTTGCCCAGGCTAGTCTCAAACTCCTGGGCTCAAGCAATCCTTCTGCCTCGGCCTCCCAAAGTGCTGGGATTAGAGTTGTAAGCCACTGTGCCCGGCTTTAGTAATTTCTTAATTGGTTCCAAACTGTGGCAGGGAAGAGTTATCATGCTGAACCATGTGAGATTGCCCATTGTACAATCATTTAAAACCAGTAAAACATTGGCAATTTGATACATTTCAACCTAGGATTCATTGGGCATCCTGAAATCCCAACACTAACTATGTACTAGTGGTTTTCAGACTTAGGTCATATCAAAATCACCAGAAATTTGGTAAAAAATATGAAGGCCCAGGCCCTATCCTACTTCAACCAGCTTGGGCCTGTGTGTTCGGCCTGGGCTTTCTAGGTGGTTCTGCAGACAACAGCTTGAGGAGCCCCGGATGCACGGTAAGCCCAATACTGAGTGTTGTGTTTCTTTCTTCATTAAACACAGACATGAAAAATTCAATCGTGTTACAATTAAATAAATTATATTAAAAACAAAGACGGTCAGGTGACGTGGCTCATACCAGTCATCCCAGCACTTTGGGAGGCTGAGGCGAGCAGATCACCTGAGGTCAAGAATTCAAGACCAGCCTGGCCAACATGGCGAAACCCCATCTCTACTAAAAATACAAAAAATTAGCCGGGTGTGGTGGCTCATGTCTGTAGTCCCAGCTACTTGAGAGGCTGAGGCAGGAGAATCGCTTGAACCTGGGAGGTGGAGGTTGTGGTGAGCCAAGATTGGGCCACTGCACTCCAGCCCGGGCGACAGAGCAAGACTCCGTCCCCAGAATAAATAAATAAATAAAAATAAAAACCAAGATAATACACACTCAAAACTCATCATTTCCTAGTTATTTTACCATATCTTACTATCAGCTGTGCCTTGGGGCTCTCTTCATCGGTGGTGTCCGTGTGGTGAAAGCTGTGCTTCTGCCCACTCCTCCCCAGCTCTGCGTCCCTGACTTCATGTTGGTTGCTTGAAATCATCAGTGCTGAGCGTTTACACCACGAAATTCAGCATCCACTACAAATCAGAGCTTATTCCCGCTTCCCCAGAAATCAGTTGTTTAACCACTGTCCACGGTCATCCCTATTTCACAGATGAGGAAACTAAGGTATGGGGAGCAAATGACTTTCCCAGGGCCTCAGAGCCACAGTTTGAATCCAGACAGCTAACTCCGGAGCCCAGGATTTTAACCATGTATACGTTATGCTCTCTCTGTGTCTCCTCCTCGGCTTGTGGTGTGAGTCTCCCCCACCTTCCTGGAAAGCGATCTCTCCACAATAGTTGGCCTCCCGCCACCAAAATCTCGCTGCTTCTCCTCCAGCAGCCTAAATAGCAAATGCAGATAAGACTCTGGGATCTCCAGCAGGACAATGGCCAGTGGCCTCTGATGGGTCAGGCTCCTCAGTTGCCAGTGGGGACTTTGGTGCCTCTAGTCCAATTTCTTACAGATCTCCGCACCAATGAAAGTCCCAACAGTTGCATATACACATAGTAAGCAGGTTAAAATAAATATGTGGGTGCTATTGAAGGTGGGAAAAGAGAAAATGCAATGAGAGAGGGAGTTTGGAGGTTGGACGGGAGGCAGGTCAAGTTTTGCCTTTCAGATGAGGGTGGGACAGTCGCAGTAGCTCATGCCTCTAACCCTAGCACTTTGGGAGGCCGAGGCAGGCAGATCATTTGAGGCCAGGAGTTCAAGACCAGACTGGGCAATATGGTGAAACCCTAACTCTACGCATAATACAAAAATTAGCTGGTTGTGGTGGTATGTGCCTGTAACCCCAGCTACTTGGGAGGCTAAGGCATGAGAATCACTTGAACTCATGAGGCAGAGTTTGCAGTCAGCCGAGATGGCACCAGTGCACCCCAGCCTGGGCGATCCAGCGAGACTCCGTCTCAAACAAACACACAAAAAACAGATGAGGGGCAGTTGGTCAGATACCTAGAGAGGTGGCAGGCAGGCTTTGCATCCTGGCCGGCTGTGGTATCCACACCACCCACTCCAGTACTAGCCTCTTGGTTCCTCGGGATAGCCAGGAAGGAGAGAGGAGGGAAAGCCTCCCGGGGGAGATTTGAGCAGCCTTGTTTGGCCCCCACCTTTCTCCTTCATCTTCCTCTCCAGAGGGCTGGGCCCCTTTTGGTTCCACCTCCCACTTCCAAATGCCACCCCCACTCAGACCCAAAAGGAGGGAACGCTTGGGACCAAGAACTCTCTTGGATGACTCCGTTTTTATTTAACAAAATAAAAGCTTGGGAAAAAATTAAGGTTGCAACCAATATATGACATCGTGTTGCCAGCAGGATTAGGGATGTTTTATTTTCCTCCTTTTGGCTCTGGTTTACTGTTGCTGTGTTTTGTTTTGCTTTTTCTCTACAATGAGCATGTGTGTTTTTTCTAATGAGAGGAAACAAGTTTTGGGTTTGTTTGTTTTTGAGATGGAGTCTTGCTCTGTTGCCCAGGCTGGAGTGCAGTGGTGCAATCTCAGCTCACTGTAACCTCTGCCTCCCAGGTTCAAGCAATTCTCCTGCCTCAGCCTCCTGAGTAGCTGGAATTACAGGCGTGCACTACTATAGCCAGCTAATTTTTGTATTTTTAGTAGAGACAGGGTTTCACCATGTTGGCTAGGATAGTCTTGGTCTCTTGACCTCCTGATCTGCCTGCCTCAGCCTCCCAAAGTCCTGGGATTCCAGGCATGAACCACCGCGCCCAGCCGGAAACAAGTTATTTTTTAAGATGAGGGAGGTGGAAGAGGAGGGGGAAGAAAACAGTAAAAGGAATCATCACAGCAATTATACAACTACAGGATAAAAAAATACTTTCACATTAAATAACTGCTTCCTTTCAACAGCCCTCCAAGGATGCAGCACAGACATTGTTAATCCAGTGTTAAAAATGGGGAAACTGAGGGCTAGAGGCTGTTGGTATCCAAGACCAAAGAGTGATTTCACGGCAGAGTCTGGGTTTGTCTCAAAGTCTTTCAGCTCCACAGTCTCCTGCCATTGAGCTGAGGGCACTCTGCACCAGGGATATCTTGTGGAATCAAAACCAGCCTCTCCTTACCTGCCCCAGGTCCAGAGAAAGGATCCCTCCTGGACATGTGGAATAAGGCACCTATCCCTAACCATAGGCCCTTTAGGCCATAGGGCAGTCTGACTCAAGTAGGAGTGATCAGAGTTCACTCTGTTAGAATCTGGAATTAGATCATGGAGAAATAGATTGATGAGACAGAAAGAAGGGAGAGAGAGCTTGTCTTGCGGCTGGGTGAACATGTGTCTCTCCTATGGCTTGGAGAACACAGAACACTGGTCTCCCGGAACATAAAAAGGAAGAGGTGGCTGGGCGAGGTGGCTCACACGTGTAATCCCAGCACTTTGGGAGGCCAAGGCAGGCGGATCGCCTGAGGTCGGGAGTTCGAGACCAGCCTAACTAACATGGAGAAACCCCGTCTCTACTAAAAATACAAAATGAGCCAGGTGAGGTGGCACATGCCTGTAATCCCAGCTACTCAGGAGACTGAGGCAGGAGAATCAGTTGAACCTGGGAGGTTGTGGTGAGCCGAGATTGCACCATTGCACGCCAGCCTGGATGACAGAGTGAAGCTCTGCCTCAAAAAAAAGAAAAA
>NW_016107367.1:8637745-8646833 GCF_001604975.1 Cebus imitator | reverse complement strand
TGGAGAGTCCGAGTGACCTCCTAAGCTCTTCATCAAGCTTACCTGTGTTCCTGCCTACAGCCTTACTATAAATGCCATTGTTGTTTTATGAAAGCTAGAATACGTTAACATCTGCTCCTTGAAGCCAAAATGTAAATGAATAATATGTTCATGCATGGATGTACCTTCCCCACACTGACCCCCAAAGTCACTCTTTAATATTTGAGAAGGAGGTCTAACTTCACTTAGAGTATTTCCTTTTTTTTTTTTTTTTGAGTCAGAGTCTCACTGTGTTTCCCAGGCTGGAGTGCAGTGGTGTGATCTCAGCTCACTGCAACCCTCTCCCCCGCTCAGTTTTAAGTGATTCTTCTGCCTTAGCCTCCCAGGTAACAGGGATTATAGGTGTGCGTCACCACACCTGGCTAATTTTTGTATTTTTATAGAGGCAGGGTTTCACCATATTGGTCAGGCTGGTCTCAAACTCCTGACCTTGGGTGATCTGCCCACCTCGGCCTCCCAAAATTACTGGCATGAGCCACCACACCTGGCTATTTACCATTATTTTTAATGGAAAAATAAATAGCAGATATAGTATTTATGGTGAAACCCAGAAGCAATTCCTTTAGTGAAGGAAACAAGGATTCCTGCTGTCAACACTATTATATTCACTAAGTGCTAGAGGACCTAGTGAATGTAATAAGATAAGGGAAAACAATAAAAGAAACAAGTATTGGAAAAGAAAAGGCAAAATTAGGCTGGGCTCAGTGGCTCACTCCTATAATCCCAGCACTTTGGGAGGCTGAGGTGGGAGGATTGCTTAAGCCCAGAAGCTCGGGACCAGCCTCGGCAACATGGTGAAATCTCATCTCTACAAAATATACAAAAACTAGCTGGGCGTGGTGGCACATGTCTGTAGTCCTAGCTACTAGGGAGGCTGAGGCCGGAGGATCCGTTGAGCCCAGGAGACAGAGTTTGCAGTGAGCCTAGATGGTGCTACACTACTGCACTCTAGCCTGGGCGACAGAGGAAAAAAAAAAGACAAAATTAAGTTTTTAAATGAAATCATGGTCCACCTAATAAATTCACAAGACCAACTGAAATGCAAGTTGAACCCATGACAGAGTTTTGTAAGATACTTGAGTATAATACAAATAACTAAAAGTCAGTTGTTTATCTGTATGTCAGGGAAAATAATTTAAGTATGTAATTCGAAAAAATCTCATTAACAATAGCAATAAGAATTGTACAACATTGGCTTGGTGCAGTGGCTCATGCCTGTAGTCCCAGCACTTTGGGAGGGCGAGGTGGGCGGATTACGAGGTCAGGAATTTGAGACCAGCTTGACCAACACGGTGAAACCCTGTCTCTATTAAATACAAAAAATTAGCCGGGTGTGGTGGTGCATCTGTAATCCCAGCTACTCAGGAGGCTGAGGCAAGAGAATCACTTGAAGCCAGGAGGCGGAGGTTGCAGTGAGCCAAGACCACTGCACTCCAGTCTGGGCAACAAAGTGAGACTCTGTCTAAAAAAAAAAAAAATTGTGCAATACCTAGGAATAAGCTTAATGAGTATTGTGCAATATCTATGTGTATAAAACTTTACTAAAAAACAAAAAAAGGAGTAACTAAATACAGAGCTATACCATGACATCAGTTCCATCCCTGGTCCCATTTTTTCATCCCTCTCTGCCTTCATTCCCTTACGTTGGCCTCCTTGAGGGCAGAATGTATTCCCCTATCCCTTAACTTGGGGCACAACCATGTAACCAGTTTTGGCCAATATAATGTGGGCAGAAATGACAAGGTGCCAATTAGAGCCTCAGCCCTAATAGACTTTGGTTTGTCTTCCCACCTCTCTGCCACTGCTGTTAGAGAAGCTTGCCCCAGGCCTGCTGTTCAAAAGGAAGACAACTCAGACAGACCTGAGCCCTAAACTCGGTGAAGAATGAAGCATAAACAGATCCATCCAGAACTTGAAGCAGGGCTACTGGACCACGCCCAGACCAAAGCGGCCAATCTCCAGCCAACACACAGACTTGTGCTATAGGTTTAAGCCACTGAGTTTTGGGTTTCACAGTAAGTGCTAACTGATAAACATCTTATTCCTGAATGGTGGGATTCAATATTGTAAAAGTGTATACTCTCTACGAATTAATCTATAAAGTAAATGTGATTCCACTAAAAATACCAATAGATGTTTGTTTATCTGGGAAATCGTAAAACAAAAGTAGCCACTAAAAATTTGAAAGAAACTAATAGTGGGGAAAGTTCTTACTATGAGATATTAAGAGGTGCCATACAACCAGGGTAGTACCATTACACAATATGCTGCTGGAATAAGGACAGATAAACCAATAGAACACAACAGTAAGGGTAGGAAAGACAGGCAGATGGATAGATAGATAGAGAGACAGACTGCCATAGAAAGGTAGAGAAAATGCTGTATTATGAATAAGTGGTGGGGAGGTAGAAGATTATATGGGAAACAGCATTGAAAATCACAATATAGACCAGGCGTAGTGGCTCACATCTATAATCCCAGCACTTTGGGAGGATGAGGTGGGTTGATCACATGAGGTCAGGAGTTTAAGGCCAGCCTGGCCAACATGGTGAAACGACATGTGTAATAAAAATATAAAAATTAGCCAGGCAGGGTTGTATATGCCTGTAATCCCAGCTACTCAAGAGGCTGAGGCAGGAGAATTGCTTGAACCCAGAAGGGAGAGGTTGCAGTGAGCCCAGATTGCACCACTGCACTCCAGCCTGGACAAGAGATCAAGACTTTGTCTCAAACAAAAAAGCAATATAAATAATTATTACTATACTAACAAATAGCAAATATAAATATATTGCATTGAAAATAGCAATATAAATAAAAATACAGTAAATAGCAGTTATCAAATTGAAAAATATGAAATTAAACTCTTACCTCACCCTAGATACTAAAATAAGTTTCAGATGTATTAAAAAGTTGAATATAATAAATCCAACTCTCAAAGTACTAGAAGAAACCACACAGGGCTAAAGTCATAATGGAGGGGAGGAGCAGGCTCTTCTAAGCCAAACACACTCCAGAAGCCATCAAGAAGTAGATTGAAGGTGTGGTGGCTCATGACTATAATCCCAGCACTTTGGAAGGCTGAGGCAGGCAGATCACTTAAGGTCAGGAGTTCAAGACCAGCCTGGTCAACATGGCAAAACCCTGTCTCTACAAAAAATATGAAAATTAGCTAAGCATGGTGGCACACACCTGTGATCTCAGCTACTCCAGAGGCTGAGGCAGGAGAATTGCTTGAACTTGGGAGGTGGAGGCTGCAGTGAGCCGAGATTGCACCACTGCACTCCAGCCTGGGCACACAGCATGACTCCTTCTCAAAAAAGTAAAAAATAATAGATTGACAAACTTTACTCCATAAAAATGAAATGAGACCATTAACAAAGTTAAAATACAAATAATGGCCGGGCGCGGTGGCTCACGCCTATAATCCCCGCACTTTGGGAGGCCAAGGCGGGTGGATCACGAGGTCAAGAGATCAAGACCATCCTGGTCAACATGGTGAAACCCCATCTCTACTAAAAATACAAAAATTAGCTGGGCATGATGGCGCACGCCTGTAGTCCCAGCTACTCGGGAGGCTGAGGCAGGAGAATTGCTTGAACCCAGGAGGCGGAGGTTGCGGTGAGCCGAGATCGCACCATTGCACTCCAGCCTGGGTAATAAGAGCAAAACTCTGTCTCAAAATAAATTTTTAAAAAATAATACAAATAATACAAATGACGCTTTAAGAGAAAATATTTGTAGCATATATAAGAGACAGAGAGTTTATTGGCCTGACTTACTCAAAGCTCTGATAGAAAAAAAGCACTATCCATCTTATAGAAAAACAGGGGAGGTACATGGCATAGTGGTTCACACCTATAATCCCAGCATTTTGGGAGACTGAGGTGGGGGATCGCTGGAGCCCAGGAGTCCAGGACCACCCTGGGCAACATGGCAAGACCTTGTCTCTACAAAAAAATAAAACATTAGCCAGGGGTGGTAGCACACACCTGTAGTCCCAGCTACTCAGGAGGCTGAGGTAGGAGGATTGCTTGAGCCAGGAGGACAAGCCTGCAGTAAGCCAGGATCACGCCCTTGTATTCCATCTGGGCAATGGAGTGAGAGCTTATCTCAAAAAAGGAAAAGAAAAATAGAGAAGGCAATTCACACAAGTGGGAAGAAATGCCAATGAGTAGTAAAAAACGATGCCCAACCTCTCTATTAGTGAGAAAAATACAAATAAAAACCAGAGGCCGTTGCCCTGTTTGCCCCTTAGCCCGGCACAAATCAAGACTGACCCCTGCAGTTGGAGAAATGACCCGACTGACTGGCCAGGAACTCCCTCTGTAGGTTTCTGGCCTAAGGCAAACAGGATCCCAGCACAGTGATGCTCCCTGAGCATCCACTGTGACATTGAAAAACCAGAAATGGCTTCCTAACTAGCAACGAGAAAATGGTTAAATAAAGGTCGAAGCACCCACTAAAAGCAGAAAGTTGATCAACATGCACTGACAGGGAGACATAGTCATGAGTTGCTCATGATGAACTGGCTCACAAAAACATACACATTCAGAAACACACAGAGAGAGAATGCCTGGGACTTCCAAACTCTGACCAGTGGTCACCCCTCGGGAAAAGCACTGCAGAGGAAGGGAGGATTTTCACCCCTTACTCCCAGCTTTTGTATGGTTTGAATTTTTTTTTTTTTTTTTAGACAGGGTTTCACCTTGTCACCCAGGCTGGAGTGCAGTGGTGCCACCACGGCTCACTGCAGCTTTGACCTCCCAGGGTCAAGCTATCCTCCCACCTCAGCCACCCCAAGTAGCTGCGATTACAGGTGTGTGCCACCATGCCTGACTAATTTTTTTAGTTTTATTTTTTTGAGAGATGGAGTCTTGCTCTGTGGTGCAGGCTGGAGTGCAGTGGCATGATCTCAGCTCACTGCAACCTCTACCTCCTGGTTTCAAGCGAGTCTCCTGCCTCAGCTTCCCAGGGAGCTGGGATTACAGGTATGTGCCACCACATGCAGCAACATGTAGTGAAATCCCATCTCTACTAAAAAATACAAAAATTATTTTTTTAGTAGAGATGGGGTTTCACTATATGTTGGCCAGGCTGGTCTAGAACTCCTGACCTCAAGTGATCCACCCACCTCGGCCTCCCAAAGTGCTGGGATTACAGGCGTGAGCCACCATGCCTGGCCGTTTTTGTTTGTTTGTTTGTATTTTTTGGTAGAGACCAGATTTTACCATGTTGCTCAGGTTAGTCTCGAACTCCTGAGCTCAAGTGATCCTCCCAACTCAACTTCCCACAGTACTGGGATTACAGGTGTGAACCACCATGCCTGGCCCTTGGTTTGAAAATTTGACACAGGCACCGGACATGGTGGCTCATGCCTGTAATCCTAGCGCTTTGGAAGGCTGAGGCAGGAGGTGGGGCATAACCACGCAACCTGCTTTGGCCAATATAATGTGGGCAGAAACGAGCTAGATGAGGTGGCACATGCCTGTTTTGCCTCCAGGAGTTTGAAACCAGCTTGGGCAACATCATAGTAAGACCTTGTTTCTATAAAAAATTTAAAAATCAGCCAGGTGTGGTGCTACGTGCTTGTCGTCCCCGCTACTCTGGAGGCTGAGACGCGAGAACTACTTGAGCTCCGGAGGTCAAGACGGCAGTGAGCTGAGACCACACCACTGCACTCCAGCCTGGGCAACAGAGAAAGACCCTGTCTCAAAACATTTACACAGGCACATGTGACTTATATAATCCTAAAGGAAAGAAAGAAAATAAGCGTGGAACAGAATAAACATTTATGTTTTAGGTATGGGATAGTTTTAGCAGAGAAATATATATTTTTTAACCCCTCAGCACCCTCTGCTTTGAAAGTCACTGTCTTAAAACCTTGGGAGCCTTCCTTGAGGGAACCACACAGCTGTGTCTCTCCATCCTGGGAGCAAATTAAGCCATAAATGGAGCCATCAGGAACTTAGAACAATATCAACGTCATTTAGCCTGATCCAGTGACATCTTTGTCTCAATGAGGGCACTGGGAATGTCATTCTAAGAGGAAGGAAAGCCAGGGATGGGTCCATTATGATCATTGTCCCACCAAAGCCCCGCTAATCCAACCCTGCTGCCCCAACCCCTCAGATCCACCCCTCCACTGTCTGCCCCAAGGCTGCCCCCCATCCCTCCCAGACCCTAGCTCCTTTCAGCTCCACCCGATGCCCTCTGTGTGGCTACCTTCAAAAGGCTTTCAGGCAAGACTCTCTATAACCTTTATTAATTCTGAAGTCTGTCCTAATCCCTTGCCCAGCCCATTCCCAGGTAGAATAATGACCACAGCCACGACAGAGCTGCTAGCATGAGCCAGCCTCGTGTCCTACAGGGGCCTGAGCTAGAGTTCTGTTGCCATGCAGCACCCTGTTTAATTGGGCACCCCACGGAGCAGCTGCTGTCAGTGGGCTCATTGCACAGATGTGAAAACTGAGGCAGGCCAGGGGCTGCCAGGGAAGTCTCCACAGTTGTGGACTTATCCTCCACTGAACTCTGCACCGACAGCTCTCTCTCAGTACCTGTCACAGTCTTGAGGTTCCTGTCTCTGAGCCTGATCGCTTCCCTGGCTGGGGGCTCCTTGAGCTGAGGGCTCTGTCCTGCTCATCTTCGTGTCCCTGGCACCTAGTAAAGGGCAAAGGTGTTAGAGGAGGGAAGGGCAAGGCAAGGGCAAACAAAGGAATAAAGCAGGAAGAATAATTCAAAAGGAGCAAAGGCATGATGGGCATAGGGCCCTAGAGTGATTTGGAACTGGAGGAGGGATTGCCAACCCTGTGGGAGGGAACAGTAACAATGAAAAGTCAAGATGAAAGCCGGTCACATATCACACCAGACCTTAGTCCCAATGTCGGCTAAAAATAGCGCAGTTCCCACGGCCTCTGGGGTACAGTGTTCTGTGCATCCAGGCCCCAGGGCTGATTCAGGCTCCATCACTCACTGCCTGAGTGCTCTGGGAGCTGGAATCACCTGTCCTGCAGGCCTGTCCCTGCCTTTGCAACTGGGACCCATAAATGGGCAGGCCCCCAACACCCCCACCTCGTACACAGCACGGTCCTGAACCACTCATCCCAAACACCCCATATCCAACTTCCAAGGCTATTTTGGTCAGCTTGACCCTGAGACTGAAGGCATTGGTTGATTTTTTTTTTGAAATGGAGTCTTGCCCTGTCATCCAGGCTGAAGTGCAGTGGCACAATCTCAGCTCACTGCAACCTCCGCCTCCCAGGTTCAAGAAATTCTTGTGCATCAGCCTCCAGAGTTGCTGGGATTACAGGCGCCGACCACCACACCCATCTAATTTTTGTATTTTTAGTAGAGACAGCGTTTCTACCATGTTGGCCAGGCTGGTTTCGAACTCCTGACCTCAGGTGATCTGCCTGCCTTGGTCTCCCAAAGTGCTGAGCCATCATGCCCGACCAAGGCATTGATTCTGATCATGACCTCTCCTCACCCACCTGACCTGAAGTTTAGGACCTTTTCTCAGGAGGCACCCTCAGCTACATCTGCTCAACCACATTTCCCCCGCTCCCGATGCTGTGGGCCCTGCCGAGAGACCCCTTGCCTGGACTGTCTGTGCTGAGCAGGCCCCAGCCCCACAGACGTGGTCAGTGACTGTGAGATCCTGCACCCTGAACACGCCCCTCTCCTCCCTGGGCCTCCGTTCAGATCTTACCTAGTTCACCCCTCATCAGGAGCGCTGAATGGGAAAACGTCTCCTACTTGCTGAGTAGTACAGGATTGTGGTTTGTTTTGTTTTGTTTTTTTCCGAGAACACAAACCATTTTCCTATAGCTTATGCTTGGCCTCTCCAATGTTCCATCACGGGTCTATAAAAAGAATACTTGGATGCAATATTCTACAGGCAAAAATATGAACAGTCAGTAACATCATATTCTGCCACTTCACATCCAATTCACTTGAAGAGTCTGCTCATCCCTCCCTCGCTGAAGGAAAAGAGGAAAAAAGCTGCTTTCGTGCTTCCAAGATTGCCATAATTTGCCCTAGAGAGAACAAAGGGGCATGAGTTATTAGTTCTGTTTTATACTCGAGGCAACTATGTCTCTGAGAGATTAAACTGTTCGCCTGGGTCGCCAGGCTGGAGGGGCCGCGGGAAGCAGAGCCAAGCCGCTGGTCTCCCCTCCAGACGCAAGCTCTTCCCACCACCCCATCCTGCCTGCGAAAGCACTTTTACTGCCGTCTGTCGACAGTCACATAATTTGGACCAAATGCAGGCCAACCCCTAAGGACGGTAAAAAATAGAGACAGCCTCAATGATTTAACCGAATGAGGTTGAATTGATTGCAAACTGCTCATTTCCAATGAGATCTAAACAAAACCAAAAGCAAGCAGGAGCGTGTTCTATCATCTGGCAAGAGATACTACTGGGGCAAGTGTGAGCAAGAGGCCACGGCAGGTCAGGTCGCTCTTCCTCTGCTCTGAAAACAAGCTACTCTTCCTAGAAGACAAACGCATCTCATCTTCCTGGGCAGGGATGGGAACGCCCCAGGCACTAAAACAGTACGACAGCCTTGCGGTTGATCAGCCGTCATTGCAAAAAGACACGCTCACCCTTCCGGCTGGGTGGCAGTCGCCGCCATCCCACGGAGAAGCTGATCGCTATCCAAATGACCCCTCTACTTGGAAGCCTTCAGCTAGGCTCAGCTTGGAAACCGTTGCTATGTGTGGGGAAGATTTTTTCCCTAAGCAGGCACTGAGAAGGCCAGCGGACATCCCTGTGGAGCTGGATTTTGGATGATTAAAAGGAAGACAACAGTTATCTGGCCAGGCCTGTAACTTTCCAGATAAAGACAGAGAGATTTGCAGGATGGGGAATAGCAGACTTTTTGGGGAATACAAGGCAGGGTAGCAGTGCCCAAGTTGGTGTGCAACGTCCTCCCCTCCATCCGGAGAGGTGAGAAATGATGGAAAAGGAAAGAAACACAGTCTCCGGCATCAGATAGAAGGCTTTTTCTTTTCTTTTTTTCTTTTTCTTTTTTTTTTTTTTTTAAAGACGTGG
>NW_016107367.1:8634300-8636665 GCF_001604975.1 Cebus imitator | reverse complement strand
CAATTTTGATGGCACCTTGAACTTGGACTTCCAGCCTCCAGAACTGTGAGAAAATAAGTGTTTGCTGTCTAAGCCACTATGTGTGTGATATTTTGGTATGGCAGCCTCAGCAGCCTGATATAGGCAGTCTTTGGTCCCATCTGTCCCTTGCTGCTTACAGGGTTTTCATCTCCCTGGCACTTGCAGCCTGCCCTGTGCATGCTGGGGACAGCATGCAGGTGCGTCACAGGTACAGGTAGGTCAAGCCTCAAGGCAAGTGCGAGAGGACTTGCCTGTTCAATATTCTTAGAATGATGTGCAAGTAATAGAAGCAATTCATACTCTGCTGAGAAATGGGTTCATAGCAATTCCCCATTTTCCACACCTCCTTGAGTGGGCTGAATAGTGACTCCCAAAAAGCTATGCTCATGTCCGAACCCCAGGAACCTATGAATGGGACCTAATTTGGGGAAAGAGTCTTTGCTGATGTAACTGAAGATCTCAAAATGAGATCATCCTGGATTATCTGGGTAGACCCTAAATCCAATGATGAACATCCTTAGGGTAGAAAAGGTATGTCTGAGACAGAGAGAGACAGAGGGAAGAAGGCCACGTGAAAACAGAGGCCAAGGTTGGAGCGATAAAGTCACACGCTTAGGAACGCCTGGATCCACCAGAAGGTGGAAGAAGCAAGGAACAGGATCTTCCCAAGAGCCTTCAGAGAAAGCACGGCACTGCCAAGACCTTTGATTTTGGACTTCCGGCCTCCAGAACTGTAAAAGAATAAGTTTCTGTTGTTCCAAGCTACCCAGTTTATGGTCATTTGTTAGAGCAGCCTCAGGAAACGGATCCAACTCTCCACCTCCTACTAGTTCAATGCCCAGTCTTAGACTTAACAAATGAAATCATAAAAAACAAAGAACATCGTAACACAACGTTCCTAAGAACAACAGCTTCTGTTTCTTGAGGACTCGTTCCTTGTAGACGCTGGAGTAAGAGCACCTCCTCATGATCTCTCTCCAGAAGAAAGAAATAAAGCTCAGGAAAGTTAGGTGAGTGGCCCAAGGTCACGCAGCAGCAGGATGATACATTAGGCCATCAGGTCCCACAGCAAAAGTCACGGTGCAGGAACGACAAGTGGGAGCTGATGTAGCCAGAGCCTAGCACAGCCAGAAAAACAGAGTAACGCTTTGGGGTTCATAATGACAGGATTTTATCTCAATGGATGCTCAAGAGTCTCAGCAGAAGAATCACAATGGCCTTAGGTCCTCTGGTGACCTAAGAAGGTATGAATACCTAGTCACATCCTGCAATCTGAATCATTCTGTAAAAATCCAAATTCTGCACCCTTCATAGCCCCTCCTGGCCTGTCTTCTCCTTATTCTACAGTTGGTACTGGCCTCTAGAGTGCTCAAGTGGAGGAGAGACTGATGCACACACAGAAAGCTGCAGCACACCGCCACTCAGGAAGACATGACAAGAGGAAAAATGACAGACAGTGAAAAGCATGTACTCACTGACTCACTGATGCATTCATTCTATGAATCTCTCTCAGGACCTGAGATTAGATGTTACAGTTATGTAACTAGTCTGTATACTTAACTTTAATCCCCAGTATCCAGTGCCCTACCTAACACATAGTATGTGCTTAATAAATACCTGTTGAGGTCAGGCACGGTGGCTCAAGCCTATAATTCCAGCACTTTAAGAGGCCGAGGTGGGCACTAGCCTGGCCAACGTGGTGAAACACCATCTCTACTAAAGATACAAAAATTAGCAGGGCGTGGTGGCACTGTAATCTCAGCTACTCAGGAGGCTGAGGCAGGAGAATGGCTTGAACCTGGGAGGTGGAGGTTTCAGTGATCTGAAATCACACTACTGCACTCCAGCCTGGGTGACAGAGTGAGACTCTATTTTTTTTTTTAAATGTTGAAGTGAATTGTAGTTACAGATGGGAAAGCTGAGGCCCAGAGTGGGAAGGAGTCTTAAAAGCTCACACACAGAACCAGAACGCCAAGCCTCCGAGTCTCTGAATCTGGAGCTGATGTCTATGTCATGATGCCTCCTGAGGAGCATCTATTTCCAACACCCTAGATATAGGTAGGATTTCAAAGTCAGAACCACAGGGAAAAGAGGTATCCCTGACAGAGGGAACATCATGGAAGGATGCTCAGAGGCAGGAAATCATGTTCAGGGGCGGGCCCCGCTCAGCCTGCACTGGCCCTTCTTCTTCTCCCCTCTTAAGCATCACACACTCAGCTCTTTGAGCTGCAGAGCATTTTAGGTGTTTCTCTTCTAAATGTTACTGTCACGTTTCCAGAAGGAAAATAATGAAAATTTCCCAACTTCAAAAGAGTGATCGGTGTTTCCCTGCTGCCTCCTTACA
>NW_016107367.1:8595559-8633925 GCF_001604975.1 Cebus imitator | reverse complement strand
ACGTACGTATATATCTATAGGGGAGTTTATTAAGTATTAACACACCCCATTACAAGGTCCCACAATAGGCCATCTGCAGGCTGAGTAGCAAGGAGAGCCAGTCTGAGTCCCAAAACTGAAGAACTGGGAGACTGACATTCGAGGGCAGGAAGTATCCAGTATGGGAGAAAAATGTAGGTGGGCGGCCAGGCCACTCTCTCATCACATTTTTCGGCCTGCTTATATTCCAGCCACACTGCCAGCTGATTGGATGGTGCCCACGCAGATTACGGGTGGTCTGCCTTTCCCAGCCACTGATTCAAATGTGAATCTCCTTTGGCAACACCCTCACAGACACACCCAGGATTAATACTTTGTATCCTTTGATCCAATCAAGTTGACACTCAGTGTTAACCATGGCAGCCATACTCTGAACATATGATTTCAGGGCAAACAGGCATATTAGTCGCCTAGGGCTGCTGTAACCAATGACCATCAGCAGAGACTTATCCCACATTTCTGAAGCCCAAAAGCAAGGTATGGCCACAGCTGAGTCACCTCCGGAGGCTCCAGGGGAGGATGCGTTCTTGCCTCCTCCAGGTGCCCGTGGCTTCTGTCTTTCCTTGGCTTGTGGCCCCATCACGCCACTGTCTGCCTCCATCTCATGTGGCCTCCTCCCTTGTGTGTCTTCTCGCCTTCTCTGCTTCAAATATGCCTTTATCTTTCTCTCACGAGGACGCCAGTTATTGGATTTAGGACCCATCCAAATCCAGGATGACATCTTCTTGAGATCTTGAACTTAATTCCAACTACAAAGGTACAAAGACCCTTTTTTCCCTTTTTTTTTTTTTTTTTGAGGTAGAGTCTCACTCTGTTGCCCAGGCTGGAGTGCAGTGGGATGATCTCAGTTCGCTGCAACCTCCGCCTCCCAGGTTCAAGCAATTCTCCTGCCTCAGCCTCCCGAGTAGCTGAGATTACAGGCATGCACCACCATGCCCGACTCATTTTTCTGAGTTTTTAGTAGAGATGGGGTTTCACCATGTTGGCCAGGCTGCTTTCGAACTCCTAATCTCAAGTAATCTGCTCCTCCCCTTGGTTTCCCAAAGTGCTGGGATTACAGGCATGAGCCACCGCGCCCAGCCAAGACCCTTTTTCTGAATAAGGTTACAGTCACAGAATCTGGGTGTTAAACCTTGAACATATATTTTTGGGGGACACAATCCAGCCCACTCCAGGAGGAGAGAAGGTGGTGTCCAGTGTTTCTGGAGACCCTATGTTTCCCTGAAAGGCACCATCTAAAGGACCCACAAAGGCCTTCTGGGAAATAACCGGCTTAGTGGCCTGCACTGCAAGGCAGGTGTCTAGGGCATGGTGGGCAAGTCATCTCAGGCCAGGTCCCTGACTAGGCCAGATCCCATGAAGCAACTTAGATGTGGGGGGATCAATAAAAAATGTCAGCCAGGCACAGTGGCTAACGTCTGTAATCCCAGGCAGGCGGAGCACCTGAGGTTGGGAGTTCAAGACCAGCCTGACCAAAATGGAGAAACCCCATCTATACTAAAAATACAAAATTAGCCAGGTGTGGTGGTACAGCACACTTGTAATCCCAGCTACTTGGGAGGCTGAGGCAGGAGAATCGCCTGAACCTGGGAGGCAGAGGTTGCAGTGAGCTGTGATCATGCCATGGCACTCCAGCCTGGGCAACAAGAGCAAAACTCCAACAACAACAACAACAAAAAAAAAGAATGTCAAAGCTGAAAGAGACACTGCCAAATACAGTCCAAAGTTCTTGTGCCACTGGGACACCAACACTCAAGCCTGGGACCAGCGGCCCAGCATGCTGACATTCCCTGGATCATGTGAGCCACTCAGCAACCCTGACAGCTGGACAAGGCAGGACTCATGACTCTTTTTTTTTTTTTTTCCTTTGGAGATGGAGTTTCACTGTTGTTGTCCAGACTAGAGTAAAATAGTGCAATCTCAGCTCACTGCAACCTCTGCCTCCCAGGTTCAAGCGATTCTCCTGCCTCAGCCTCCTGAGTAGCTGGGATTACAGGTGTCTGCTGCCACATTCATCTAATTTTTGTACTTTTAGTAGAGATGAGGTTTCGCCATGTTGGCCAGGCTGGTCTCAAACTCCTGGTCCCAAGTGATCTTTCCACCTCAGCCTCCCAAAGCACTACCTGTGGCTGATGAGTCTTTTCAATAAATGGGGAAACTGAGGCCCAGAGATATTGAGTGTGGCAGCCAAGCTTCCCTGAGCCGGAAAGTGGTGGAGGCCTAACTTCCAGCAGCTAACCCAGTTATCTCTTCTGCCCCATTCCTCCCCAGCCCTATGCTTAGTCCTAATTCAAACCCTAACTTTGTAATAATCAGACATGGAAGGTGGGGGCTGATGCTGCAGCTAGAGATATGCTCCACACCTCCCTGACCCCATGCCCTGCCCCATTTTGGGCCTGAGAGTTGCTGTCAAATTCCCCAGGAAGAACAGCAGGTCCGGTGGAGGGAAATCCTTCCTGTTCTTTCCACTTCATGCTCAGAGAAGCAGCCCCATTCTCCCTGCCTGGCTCTGAGCTCAGAGAACGGTTTGGTTCCCACCAACCAGAAGAGCAACTCCCCTGGGCCTGAGAGCTAAGCCTGGCTAAGCTAAGCTAGGGCAAGCAGAGTCAAGCCACTGATCCTGGACTGCCCCAGCCAGAGGTCTAGTCAGCAAGACTCAGAGATGCAAAACCACTACGTTTGGCCGGGGGACCACTCACCGTCTGCCCAACCCACAACCTGTGCTCACCCACAGCCCTGAGCTTTCCAAGGCCCCTCCCCTCCTACGTGTGACAGGAAGAACACTTGCCCCAAAGGGAGGCTACCCCAATGAGAGACTGTGTGTGAAAATCACTCGTAGGCTGCAAAAAGTTTGATATACACTCACTGTCTTCAGTGCCCACACTGACCTGTGCCCCATTCCCTGGGAGGAAGCAGCTTAAAAATAGATCCGTGCTATGAGTTAACATAACCCCAGGCTTGCCTTTTATCAGAGTTTTTTTGTTTTGGTTTGGTTTGGGTTTTTTTTTTTTTAGACGGAGTCTCGCTCTGTCACCCAGGCTGAAGTGCAGTGGCACGATGTCGGCTCACTGCAAACTCTGCCTCCCAAGTTCAAGCAGTTCTCCTGCCTCAGCCTCCTGAGTAGCTGGGATTACAGGCGAGTGCCACCACACCCAGCCAATGTTTGTATTTTTAGTGGAGACTGGGTTTCACCATGTTGCCCAGGATGGTCTCGAACTCCTGGTCTCAAGTGATCCACCTGCCTCAGCCTCCCAGAGTGCTGGGATTACAGACGTGAGCCACTGCACCTGGCCTACCAGAGGTTTTGAATGGAGGTAATCCCTCTTGACATGAAAAGGGCAAAGTTCTATGGGGACGCCATGGAAATCAGCAAAATAGGTGGGGAGGATGTCAGCAAGAGATATTTGGGGCAGATCTGCCCTCTTAAGGTTTTAGAACCTCATAGTCACTGGCAGAAATGAAGCTTGGCTTATTTGGAGAAGGGGACAGCGTGGCAGTGTGGGCATGAGTGAACTCTAAGCATGTTCAGGTCAAAATCCCTGAGACCTGAGAAAGGCTAGAGCAGACCATGAAGACTGCCTGGAGGAAGTGGCATTCGGAGGATTTAGTCACCAGCTTGAGTTTGAGCCAGTATCTAATGCTGAAACCAATACACGGCCATATCCAGGAAAAGCAGCTACACCCTTGAGTGTAGACAGGGCTGGATACAAATGGAAAGTTCAAAGGCCTGGAAAACTGTCCTTCTGCTCTTCCCCTTGTGCCTGTGTGATCTTAGGAAAGCAGGTTGACCTCTCTGATCTAGTTCCTTCCTCAGTAAAATGGAGAGAACAGTTCCTGCCATGCTGACATCTCATGGTCATTGTACGGACAGAGTTAATAGCTATGAAGGGGATCCTCTATGCTGTAAGATGCTGCACACACGCCCAGGCCAGCTCCGATGGGGAGGATTGGTTCTAAGGCTGAAGAGGAACGTGGAACAGCAGGGGTCCCGGCCATGTCAACTACCAAGGATCACGGCCATCTGGAAAAATTATCTTGATGAATCGTTTCCAGGCTCCAAATCACTGCATCTTAAAACACCTTCCAAATACAAGCAAGGAAACAAACAAACAAAACCCCGAAACTGCTCACTTCTGCAGAAGGCTCTGAGTGATTTTTCTGTCCTCTGATAGCAGACGGGGAGAATGCCAAGCAGCTGCTGATAGATTACAGCCTGCAAGTTTCCCTCGGCCAGAAGAGCCTGCAGATGACAGCGGCCACAAAGCCATGGCCATCTCCCTGATCATCTTCAGGGGTCTGGAAGGGAAGGCAAAACTATTCTGTAGGTTTGAATACTTTGAAACAAAGAGTTGGCTTTAAAATAGTGAACTGAGCCCCTACCAGACTGTGGATTCCTAAATTCCTGTCCTCAATTCCTTCCAGTCTTTGTTTAACCAAGTCCGTCTCAGGGGCTTCTTCCTCACAGCCCGCTTTGCCACTGCCAAGCCTCTGCTCAAGAGGTTCCCTCTTCCTAAAAGGCTTTGCCCTTGTACCCCAGCCCAAACTGCCCAGCTGCAGTGATGCATTGCCAGAAGCCTGCTTAGAACCCCTCATCGGCTGGGCACCGTGGCTCACGCCTGTAATCCCAGCACTTTGGGAGGCCGAGGCGGGCAGATCACCTAAGAATGGGAGTTCGAGACCAGCCTGACCAATATGAAGAAACCCCGTCTCTACTAAAAATACAAAATTAGCCAGGCGTGGTGGTGCATGCCTGTAATCCCAGCTACTTGGGAGGCTGAGGCAGGAAAATTACTTGAACACAGGAGGTAGAGGTTGTGGTGAGCTGAGATCATGCCATTGCACTCTAGATCAGGCAACAGGAGCAAAACTCTGTCTCAAAAAAAAAAAAAAAAAGAACTGCTCCTTTGCCCAACCACAGATCTCATGGGATTCCCCACCCCTCCACCTCTACACAGTCATTTAGCTTTTGGAGTAGCCTAATTCACACACCGGAGGACAGACACTACTTTATTCACGTTTGTGACCTGACTCAGCGCCCAGTAGGGGATTGGCAAGTGCTGGATGAATGGAGGAAGGGAGTGTTGGGTGTGATGGCCAGCAGCTCCTGTCTGGTCTTCACAGGGCGACGTCCTTGCTGCCACCATAACTGTCTCTGCATCTCTGCTCTGCATGGCCAAAGCCTAACCTTCCTGTGATTCTCACTTCCTCCAGGAAGCCTCCTGAGTTTGAAACTGTCTTCCCTCTTCATCTTCTACTTAATACCACAGAGTTTTGTATTCTTGTCATCCTGTTTTATATGATTCTGAAATCGTTTCCTGCACATGTAGACTATGTCACCAAAATAGCACTTCTTAAGATCAGGCACCATATCATGCTCTTCAATACCCAGCCTTCTAGCCCACCCTCTGCTCTCTGCCCCCAGATCCTCTGAGACATCATCAGGGCACCTAGCACTGTGCTAAGACCACAGACAAAGGAAATGAGCCATGAGGCAGACAGGGGGAAATTCTGGCTTCATCACTTATTAGCAATCATCTCCATTTCTGGTTTAGGCTCTAATAAAGTGTAGACCGGGTTTGGCAAACATTTTCTGTCAAAGAACAGATAGTAAATAATTTGTTTTGCAAGCCATATAGTCTCCATTGCAACTATTCAACTCTGCCATTATAGAAGGAAAGCAACCACGGACAATACATAAATAATTGGGCATAGCTGTGTTCCAATAAAACTTTATTGACAAAATAGGCAATAGACTGGATTGATTCATGGCCTGCAGTTTGCCAACCTTTGTCATGGAGGATTACTTGAGATAACATGGAATCCCCTCACCACACAGGCCTTAGACCACACTGCGAAGTAACCCCATCCTACCCCAGCCGCTTTATCCCCTCCACAGACTTAGGTTTCATCTAGTACGTACCACTGTCTGAAATTACAGCTTGTAGGCTAGGCGCGGTGGCTCATGTGTGTAATTCCAGCACTTTGGCAGGCAGAGACAGGTGGATCACTTAAGGTCAGGAGTTTGAGACCAGCCTGGCCAATATGGTGAAACTCCATCTCTATTAAAATCACAAAAATTAGCTGAATGTGGTGGCACATGCCTGTAATCCCAGCTACTCAGGAGGTTAAGGCAGGAGAATTGCTTGAACTAGGGAGATGGAAGTTGCAGTGAGCCAAGATCATGCCTCTGCACTCCAACATGGGCTACAGAGCGAGACTCCATTTCAAAAAAAAAAAAAAAGAGAAAAATGAAATTACAACTGTCTACTTGTTTAGTGCCTGTCTTCCCCAGGAGAACATAAAATTCCATGAGGGCAGAGGTGGAATCTCTAGCATCTAGAACAGTATCTGGCACAGAGTAAGCATCTTTTTAATATTCATGTGCTAAATGGAACCATTATTGGCTGGGCTCAGTGGCTCATGCCTGTAATCCCAGCACAAGGCGGGCAGATCATGAGATCAAGAGATCAAAACCATCCTGGCTAACATGGTGAAACCTGGCCTCTACTAAAAGTACAAAAAATTAGCTGGGCATGGTGGCACACGTCTGTAGTCCCAGCTACTCAGGAGGCTGAGGCAGAAGAATCACTTGAGCCTGGGAGGTGGAAGTTGCAGTGAGCCGAGATCATGCCACTGCACTCCAGCGTGGGCAACAAAGCAAGACTCCATCTCAAAAAAATTAAATTTAAAAAAAAAGAGATCATTAATACTACTATTGTTGAAGATCTTCAAAAAATATTTTGTTTCATTATGTGCTTACGACTATTTTTAATGTGTTGATATATTTACCATGATTAATCATTTGTACTTGCAAATACCCAGGTAATTTTTTTTTTTTTTTTTTTTTTTTGAGATAGGGTCTCACTCTGTGTCACCCAGGCCAGAGTGTGGAGGTGCAACCGCAGCTCAATGCAGCCTTGACCTCCCAGGCTCAAGTGAGCCTCCTGCCTTAGCCTTCCAAGTAGCTGGGACTATAGGTGTATGTATGCCACCGTGCCCAGCTAACTTTTTATTTTTATTTTTGTACAAATGCAGGTCTTACTATGTTACCCAGGCTGGATCCTCCCACCTTGGCCTCCCAAAGTGCTGGGATTACAGGTGTAAGCCACCACACCCAGCCAGCCATCCCAGGTAATTTTTATGTGTTATAAGGAATTATAACTTTGGACTTTAGCCACCCCATTTTAACCACAAGCCAGCTATGATTTTTCTCATTTTGGAAAGAAGGGGGCTGAAACTCAAAGGTCACATTGCTGCTGGCGACCATCAGGCATGAATTTGAATTCGGACCCCCTGGCTGGTCCCTATTAAGTGATATAATCAAGCAGTACAGAAAGAGCACTAGACTTAGGGTCCAAGAACCAATCCTATCTTCTGCAAAATGGCAACAGTAATGCCAGCCTCACAGATGCTGGGTCAAGCATAAACAAAATGCAGATAATAAAAACCAGCGCTGGACACAGTAAAAGCTATTGCAGTGACTGTTACTATCTAACAGAGTGACAGCGGCCCCATCCCTCTACCTCATAAGGCTGTAGAGGGAATCAGAGAAGAATGTACTCAAGAAAATGATTCTGAAACTGTCAATCTCTGAATAAATGGAAAGTACATTCTTTACAACACACTCCAGTGTTGCAGAAAATATTTCCCATCTTTTTTATTCTGAGACAGGGTCTCTTTCTGTCACCCAGGCTGGGGTGCAGTGGTGCAGTCAGAGCTCACTGCAGCCTCCACCTCCCGGAATCAAGCAATCCTCCTACCTTAGCCTCCTGAGTAGCTAGAACTACAGGTGCATGCCACCAGACCTGGCTCATTTTTGTATTTTTTGTAGAGACCATGGGGTATCTCCACATTGCCTATACTGTTCTCAAACTCCTGGGCTCAAGCAATCCTCCCACCTCAGCCTCCCAAGGTGCTGAGATGACAGGTGTGAGCCACCATGCCTGACCTATTTCCCATCCATCCTTTTAAAAGGAAACTACACATGAACATCTTCTATAAAAATAAAAATAAACCATAAAGACCTACAATATTTTCAGAGCTTTAATTTCAGTGAAGAAAAGGGTTAAGTTTTCATCCACTCACATGTATATCTGCTTCCAGTTACCACATAGGCAAGAATCAAAATAAATACAGGAGGTGTCATCAAGCCAAGGACAGAGGTCCCAGTTCTCCACTTCAGCCATTCACATCAGGAGTCCTCTTACGGCAAAAGCCGACTAGAAACAAAAGCAACCCCTAAAGAGATGAAGCGTCGTCATGCTCCTGGGGCCCTGCACCAGTGGAGGGGGACAACCTCTTTGAAGATTCTGAGTGTGATGGGAATCATGTGAGCTGGGGTTACACTTAGGACCCGGTGGGGGAACTCAACACCCACTTCAGTAGAAAGTGATCCACTTGGTTTCAGATTTAAATATTTATTCCTCAGGTACAAAACAATGATGAACATGTGCATCCTCTAATGTCCCAGCCATCTGGCCTCCATAGCAGTCTGAACATCTTCAGATGAAACAGCAGCTGTGATTCCAACTCCAGAACGCTGAGCCTTCCTCGCAGAGGGGAACGTGCCAAGCGCGTAAGGCCTCCTCGTTTCTTGGAGAAGGGCAGTTTTCTTTTTCTGGTCCCATAGTTTGCACTTTGAGGATTTTCAAAGGAGGGTTGGCCACATCCCATCTGGAAAGAAGTGTCTCTTGGCCTCGCTGGATGATGGCAATAGTTTGCTTGGGACATGATTAAAGCAGGTACCATCACCATGAGGCTGGTCAAACACTGCCCTGTGTGATTCAGACGCGCACTAGCCCCAAGGCTGTCTGCACGGAGCCCTCTACCTGGCGATGTGGGCCTCTGAAACCACATTCCTCCCCGCTGGCCCCAACAAGCCTGCAAGCTCCCTCTCTGGAGAACGCCCTGCCAGAGTGTCAGTTCCCCAGGAGGCCCCGTGGCCACAAGATCACTGCCACTGTGCTGTGTGCAGCCTGTGTGGGATGCTATACCTGTGGCCACAACCACGCTACTCATTGCAGGCTGCTGGACAACACAGGTCTTTTCTCTGAAAATTTCATATTAGTCAGAGATTTCTGACCTATCCTCACAAAGAAAAAAAATTTAAACAAATTACTATGTGTTAGTTCTGAGAGTTGGGAGCAAGAAAATAGGCAGAGGGGCCGGGTGCGGTAGTTCACACCTGTAATCCCAGCACTTCGGGAGGCCAAGGCAGGCAGATCACGAGGTTAGGAGTTCAAGACCAGCCTGGGCAACATAGAGAAACCCCATCTCTACTAACAACAGAAAAATTAGCTGGGCATGGTTGGTGCGTGCCTGTAGTCCCTGCTACTCAGGAGACTGAGGCAGGAGAATCGCTTGAACCCAGGAGGCAGAGGTTGCAGTGGGCCAAGATCACCCATTGCACTTTAGCCTGGGAGACAGGGAGAGACTCTGTCTCAAAACAAAAACAAAAACAAAATAGCCAGGGGAAAAAATGTTCATGTTGAGAAAGAGATGGGCCTTCCTGGGTTCCACAAGGAGAATCTGCCTCCTGAAGCTGCAGCGGCCTTGTCTGAGGTCAGCCTTGCTGATCATGAAACAGGGTTGAAGCCTGTCCTGGGCTCGGCGTTATGCAACCAGTAATTCAGTGAAGAAGCGATAAGGACGCTTTTCAACTCTGTCCATCACAGCTAAAATTATCTCACCAATTATAGTTTCCATAAATCAGCTTAGGTTAAGAGAGGGCATTGCAGGCAATGGGCGAGATGCAGTTCACGCAATTAAACCTGACCACTTGATTTCATCCACAGACTTTGGAGGAGCTCAAAATTGGGAAAACAGAAGGTATAAATGGAACAAACTCTTAAGGAGAGGGGCGGGGTTGGGAGAGAAATTCTTAAGATCTTTCCTCACTGAAGCTTCCCAGGGCTGGACACTTGAGAACAAACGAAAGCTGCTGGAATCCAAAAATTATAGACCCACTTTAAATACCGCAACGTGCCATAATTCATCCTGTTTGTTCGGTGGGTCATTCTGACTGCAAGGACAATGCTGTTTATTTTTCCCAGATTTAAAACCAAGCGGGGACAGGCAGAAGTTTCCTGTGTTGTCACACAGCACTACGGACAAGCCCCAGAGATGTCCTACGTCCCCTCAACAATCCAGAAGTTCCAGCAGCTAACAGACTCGGCAGGATCCAAAGCTTTCAGGGGACTCTGCCCCAGCCGCTAGGTTTGGTTTTCATTTTGCATTTGAAAAATGTCAAGGTCATTTCACAAACCTTGGAAATCGAATCCCAATCCACTCGAAATTTTCTCCTTCTTCCTCTAAATCTCCTTGTCCTAAACCTCTCTGAGAGAATGCAAGCTATTATGCCTTATCAGATGTTTCCTTGTTTGAAATCCATGGCAATCACATTTAATTTCGTTAGAGTTTGTGTCCTGTGGTCACGCATAAGCTCCTAAACCAACAACAGTTAAAAACAAGGTGCATTCCTTAATTCCTAATTCCAGTCTACTTATGCAGGATGTTATCCCACCGATCTGAAAGTGTTTTTCGAAACCTACAGTGATAAATGTGTCAGACTCTCAGCTGGGCTCTTTACTTCCATAATCCTTAATCCTCTACCCAATCCCATTTTGCAGGTGAGGAAGGAACCTGTCCCAGGTCACTCGGTATGTGACCCCATCCGCATGGACGCTTGGTCCAGCGTGGTTCTAAAGGCCAGCCACCAGCTGTCTACTCGCAACATGCTGCCCTGGCCTCCCCAACGTGGGAGGTTTGCATCTGCCCTCCCGTTTTTTACTTAAGGAGGTGTGCAGTGAACTTGGGGTCCTGAAGTACACATCTTGGGGTCAGAAGGCCAGCACGGCAAGGTATCTTTGGGTGGGAGGGTCTTGGTGTTTAAACTATTTTACTTGAGTCACTTAAAACCTGATACAACTCAGAAAAAAAGCTCCTTGTCACCTCTACCCCTGGCTCCCATTCACCCCCCTAAACACCAACGCACAAAGAAACAAAAGAAGAATCTGTTCACTTCGGTCTCACATGTACACATTAAAATGATGTCCTTTACACCAGGCATGATGGCTCACAGGCACTTTGGGAGGCTGAAGTGGACAGATTACCTGAGGTCAGGAGTTCAAGACCAGCCTGGCCAGCATGGTGAAACCCCGTATCTACTAAAAATACAAAAAAATTAGCTGGGCACAGTGGTGCACATCTATACTGCTAGCTACTCAGGTGGCTGAGACACAAGAATCACTTGAACCTGGGAGGTGGAGGTTACAGCGAGCAGAGATCCCACCACTGCATTCCAGCCTGGGCGACTGAGAGAGAGACAGACCAAGCTCTGTCTCAAAAAAAGAAAGAAAGAAAAAGATGTCCTTTACATGAGGATTAAAACCCTTAGGTCAAAGTTCCAATGTCAGTAAGACAACTTGATTAAAGAACTGAAACTGAAATACACTTTCTGTGGATGCTCTTTGTAAAGCGATTGTTTTCAAGTCTTTCCCGCAACCAGTGCCCAGCAGACTGCTAAGAGCAGCTAGAAGGCACCCTCCGTGGAGACACTCAGAACCTCAGACTCCCCATTTCTTCCCCCACACCCTGCACTTTTCCTTACTCATCAGTTCCTTCTAGCCAGGGTCCTCCTTGGCCCACATGACCCGCGACACCTGGAAGCCATTACCTCATACCTCCCCACCATCCTAAGAGGTGTGTGGGAAGTCTGCTGAGGTCTAGGGGTCCAGGGCTTATTATTTGTTCCCGCAAATCTTTTAGTCTGTCTGAGCCTCCATCTCCCAAATAGTGCCAAACAGGCTGCATGCTGCCTCCTGAGGGCCTGAGATACAGAAGGGCTCTGCAGTGGAAAGTGTTAGACTAACAAACATTAGGGGTTACATTGCCCTAACTGTTCTTCGCTAGACTCTGTCTGGCACTTTGTGACAGATTCAAGCTTACACCCCCCAGGGGCAACTACACTCCTGTGGCCATTTGCTGTAGGTGAACTTTTATATAGAGTTAATAGGTTTATATTGCCACCCAAAAGAACAGCCCAGGTTCTGTGAGGCGGCCTGATTTATGGCAATCACAAAAGCTAGGTCCCTTGCAGACCACAGTTGGGAACCCCTTTGTGTTAGCTTTGTGCCTCAGTTTACCCAACTATGAAATGGGCAAAACATCTTTGGTGGTCTGGGAGTGTGGGTACAGACTGGAAATCACTAAGGCAAAATCACCTGGCTGACACCTTGTCCACTTTAACACATACACACACTACCTATCAGCACCATAATCCAAATTCCCAGGGAAGAAAACTACTAAGGCCCACGGTTCAGCCAAAGAGGGCTCTGGAAGGCTACGTTCCTTTTGCTCCGCGACCCCATCCAGCCCTTCCTAACACCAACAGCCAGGCCAACAGAGGTTTGAGCCCCTTAGCAGTCTGGGAAGGTGGGTGGGTGGACTACAATTAGACCATCCTGCCGGTTCCCTCTTCACTCCAGATACTATGTTTATTTCCTGTGAGCGGGCCCAATCCTGAAACACTTCACAGAGGATTCTGATGTGGAGACATGGATAGTGAATGAGCTTTCTCCTGCCACCTTGGGCCTGCCCTGGGCCACGACAGGAGTGTTCTCTGGCGTCTCTTGGCCCGCTCTTCCCTCCATTTGGCTTTTCACCAAACACTAATAGGGGACAAGGATCTATCCCTCCCTCAATTCCCCTGCCCCTGTCACTTGCTATAGACCTCTTTCCAGATTAGGTAAATGCAGATTTTTAGAAAAATGAACAATGTTTTTTTATTGGGGGCCTAAGAACACGTCACCTGCAAAGATACACACAAGAGTTTATAAATAGTCCTGCAGAAGTCAGATTTCTCTGGATGGGGCTGGGCGCTATGGTTCATGCCTGTAATCCCAGCATTTTGGGAGGCCAAGGCTGGTGGATCACTTGAGGTCAGGAACCAGCCTAGCCAACATGGTGAAACCCCGTCTCTACTAAAAAGACAAAAAAATTACCCAGGTATGGTGGCTCATGCCTGTAATCCCAGCCACCTGGGAGGATGAGAGAGGAGAATCACTTGAACCTGGGAGGTGGAAGTTGCAGTGAGCCAAGACTGCACCACTGCACTCCAGCCTGGGCAACAGACTGAGACTCTGTCTCAAAAAAATAAAAAATAAAAATAAATTCCCTGGGTGGAATGACACTGCCCACTCTGCCTTACGTTAGAATGTTCCAGATCTCCCCGCAGGCTCATTCCTCTCCGGTGGCACAGAGGACACCATCCAAGAACATGGACTATTGGGAAGCAGGGGGTACAAGGCAGGCAAGGTCCTCCCACCCTGGAAGTCTAAGCGGGGGGTATATTAACAGCCATTGCAAGTCATTTGAAATTCACATAAAGGCTTCTTTGAATATTTCTCACAAGAACTGTTAATGAAAACATTTCTAATTACGGTACAAGACTCACTTGGGCAAAGATGATGTCTCTATTTCTTACAAGCTATAGGTTGTTAAAGTATTTAACCTTTCAGAACCTTAATTTCCTCATCTGTAAAAAGGTGAAGTTCTTGAAAGGTAAAATAAGATAATGTATATAAATCTTGAAGTATTGGGTCTGACACAGTATCAATCATAATATTTTTAAAAATGTAAAAAGCTGTGTTGAAGGATTCCTTTATGCCAGGTGTCATTCTATGCAAGTTGGGGCCTTCAAAGTCCACAGCCACCCTGGGAAGCAGATACTATGTCCATTTCTATTTTAGTTACAGAAGGTGAGAGGTCAGAGGGGTTAAGTAACTTCCCCAAGGTCACAAAATGAAGTCTGGATAAGAACCAACGCAATCTTGCCCCCTGAGGCAGACCTGGCCTCCAAAACGCTGTCTCTTTCTATTGTCTAGGGATATCCCTCATTAAAAGGCAGTAATGGGTAGTCACTCATATTTCATAGGTATCATTTTGCCCACTGCCCGCTACCTGCTACAGGAGTCATTTTTACCTTGCAAATGTGCATGCTGTTAAAAAAAACACACTGCTTCTTGTAAAATACGGTTACTTTTCAAGTGCTGTGTCCCAAAGCCAGGATGCACAACCTTTCTCTGGAGGGACCTTGCAGCAAATACCCGAGGTAGCCCAAGAGAAAGAACAAGCCCCAGCGGCCGGCTATTGTCAGAGGCCAAGCTGAAAAGCTCTCTGAGCCTTAGCTTTAAGTCTATAAAATGAAAAAACAAAGGTGAAAGCCATTCTGCTGGCCCTTAGTCTCTGCTTCCGTCCCCACGACGGCCTGGGGAACCATACAGAGGGCAGGCTCTTGTCTTCATTCCTGGCCCAGGCACTTAACCGCACCCGGGTTGGGGGCGGGGGTGAGGTTCTCCAATCCTTCATAAACTGCCCACCGCGCATTGGGTGCGTTCCCCAGGTGCTCCCTTCTTCACCCAGATGGTGCAGAGGGGAGATAGTCTGGGGAAGCAGAAGGAGGTATCAGTGCCACCACCTGGAAGTGACCCCACCAGCGGTGCTGTGCGCTCTTAGATAAGGCTGGCCTTGAGAGGGCATCATGCACGGCCTTGGTCACTCCAGATGCCCAGGGAGAGACGCAGCGCAGCAGGAGCAGCGCCTTGTCCCGGCCAGCCCTAGGGCGCACAGCTCAGAGATGCCAGAGCAGAAACGCTTGCCCTGGGGGAAGGGGCAGCTCGATTGTGGAAGTGGGCAACTGGAGCAGCTGTGGAAGATCCAGGAAAGCGCTGGAGGAGCTGGCCCGCCTGCCACCTTAGGATTTTGGGGGGGGGGGAGTCCAGCTGGGCGGGCTAGGGAAGAGGGAGCTCCAGGACTCTCCTAGCTGCCACCTCTCTGTCATCAGCGAGGGAAGGAGCTCTCCTTCTTCCCGCAGTAGAGGGGAGTCAGGGACTTAGGCTGCCCTTCTCAACAGCAGTGGTACCTCCTCTCCCCCGGCCCAAGGATGCGATTCTCCAACCCTACCTAGACATAAGGTTTCCTTTTAAACCAGGACACCAGTGCTGTGACTGTTACCCAGAGTTTCGTTTCTTGTTTGTTTTGGTAGATCAGAGCTGCTCAATTTTTCCTCGGAGGTTGTGGACTACACAGATTCTTTTCTTGGCTCCAGATTGGTGGTGGGTGGGGAAGGGGTGTACGAAATACAGAATGTGGCCCGTCTACATTGCCATCACTTTATTGTACTGTCACCCTTAATTTAACTATAAATACTACGGTGGGATGAGGCGCAGGCAGCCTGGGGCTGCTGGGCTGTGGGTCCTGGCGCGCCCCGACCCCAGGCGCCGACCCTCCCGGCTCTGTACACTATTTACAGCTCCTCGTTCCTTTCTCGACCCCCTCCCGCAAGGCAGCGCGTGTGCAATAAAGTAGCATCGTCTGTCTGTGCAAGTCCTTCGAGTTAGGCAAGTAACACGGGCAAGTGTCCCGCGGCCGTCAGCTGTCCGAGTCCAGATCGCTTTTACCTTCCTCTTCCCTCTTCTCCGGCGATGCCTTCGAGGACGACGTCTTGTTCCACTTCTCCGCGTTCTCCGACTCCTCGGATGAGGACCGCTTCTGCCGCCTCCATTTGGCCCGGCGGTTCTTAAACCAGACCTGTTGCGCAACGGAGGACAAAACAGTTCAGGTCAAAAGAGAGCTTCCCCCAGTCCCGGGGTACCTCGGGAGCCCGGTGGGGCGGCAGGACACCCCGCGCAGGCCAACAAAAGGAGGGGAGCCGCTAGCTCCCGCTTCCGCGTTTTCATTCAACTTCCTGGGCCTAAAGCGCCCTCCAGCAGCCTGCGGGCCGCCATCGGGACGTTTTTAAAGTGCGGGGAGAGCCAAGTACGGCTGGGCAAACCCGTCTGGGGCCCCACCTCGCGGGGAATGACCGCTAGGCACCCGCGGCAAGGCTCGGTGCCTACCTCCACTTTCTCCTCGCGGAGGTGCACTTTCCGGGCCAGCTGCTCGCGAGTGCCCACGTCCGGGTACTTGGTCTCCTGGAAGAGGTTCTCGAGCGCTTCGAGCTGCTCGTCCGTGAAGATGGTGCGGTGCCGCCGCTTCCGCCGGCAGTGCAGCTGGTTGAGAAGCTGCAACTCGGTGCGCGACAGCGTGCCCACGTTCATGTAGGGCAGCATCTGGTGCGGTACCGGGGACACGAGCACCGAGCCGGGGCCCTCATAGCCTGCGACAGAGTGGGGCGACTGTCAGCCACCCGCCCTCGCCACCGCCCTCCCGCCAGCCGGCGACCCTCTTCCACTTAGAAGTCGTCTGCAAGGGGGTGCTGGGAATTGGGGGTGCGCAGGAATCAGGGGTGCAGGGAAAAGAAGGGAGCATGTGAGAGCGCCTACTCGCACACCCCCCAAAGCCAGTTAGATTATATAAAAAAAAAAAACCAAACAACACCCTGTCTCCCAGTGCAGGCACTGAATTACAGTTTTCTCGAACTCTGGATAAAAGTTTTCAGCAAGTTTGCAAACTCCGGCGCCCGATCCGCAAAAACGGAGCGGGGACTTGCAAGAGGAGCAACGTTTGAGGAAGGTGAATTAACCAACTGGCGCTAGGGACTAAGGACCACAGTGGGCGGCAGAGGCCGGAGCGAGCGCGACCCTACCTGGGGGCGTCGGGACGCAGGAGCACTGCTGGGCGCCCAGCGGCGGCACGGCCCCACAGCAGGCCGGGCCCACGGGCGCCGCCTGCACGTGCAGCTGCCCGTAGAAGTAGTTGTTGTAGCCGAGGCGGGAGCCGCCTACCGCGGCCTGGAGGCCCGCGCCGCCGGGGGCCACCGGGCGCGGGTAGAAGGCGCCATAGTCCGAGGAGGCGCCGCCGCTGGCGCCGTAGAGCGAGTCCCCGTGCAGGGCCGGGAAGACGACGGGAGCCGCCGCGCTGGGCGCCACCGGCAGCACCGAGTCCTTGCAGCGCGGCCGGGCGGCCAGGATGTTGTCGATGCTGAACATGCTGGCTGGCATCCCCGAGCCCCGCGCCGGGACCGGGGGACGGCGGGAATGCGCCGAGGACAGAGCCTAAAAGTGGGGGGGGGTCCACTCTCCTCCAGCTGCCGACCAAATCGAAAGAGAGCGCCGGCGAGCGCGCAACCCAGCGCCCCTCCCCGCCCCCCGCGTCCGCTCTCCCTCCTCCCGCCCTCCCCTAGCCACAGCGTTCGCTGAACTCAACCAGCGGGTAGGACGGAGCTCAGACCAGCTGAACCTCTTGTTGGTTTTATACTGAGTCGACGTCATCCTGGATTTAGTTCCTGGTAATATGCAGATGACAAACAGCCGCTCTTTTCCTTTGGGTGGGGGAAGGGGGTTGGGGGAGGGGAGAAGTGCCAAGGGGAGGGGGTTACAAGGCCTAAAAAGAGATTGTGGATTGCGAATTAATGAAATTAACGTAATCTTTTCCATTCCGCAGCCGGGCCGCGGACTAGCCTAGCTGGGCGGGCGGCCTAATTGCCTTGGTTAATCTCATTAATTCCATTGTGCCTGGGCAGTTAACAACTCCCTCTGCCCGACCTCTCCACCCCCACCCTTTTTTTCTCAGATTGGGTCCTATTATTGGGTGCGATTTCCTCTGCCTGTAGCTCAGATTCATTGTGGACGATTTTACTCTGGGGCTACTTTCTTCCCTCTTTCGAAATGGGTTTTGTTTTAGAAAATGTGAGGGGCTGCGTCCCCTCTCAAGCAGGACTGAAAATTCCATCACTCCTCCGCGCCCCCACGTACTCACCGCCTAATTTCACCTCTTTTTTAAATCGTGAGTTTCTCTCCCGAATGGAACTCGTTAAGCCCCACAAAAACTTTTGTTTTTGCAAAAGCCACATTTTGTAAAGGCAAAAACGACGAAAGGAGAGGTGCAGCGTGCTTCTTAAAAAGAAAAAAAATTTTTTTTTCTTTTGCCGCCACTCTGGGTCTGAAAACTACCATAGCAGTCCCTAGGTCCTACACAGCGAAGACCAAATTCCGTCGCTCTTTCAAATTCGCCACCAAGAGTTGCAGTCTGAAGCGGTGCTTCCAGCTGCTCCCAGCGTGGGTATCGGTAGGTTTTGGGCTTTTAAAAAATTATTTTTGGAAATACGGTGTCTTCTCTCCCAAACCATTTTTTTAGCTTTCAATCCAGATGGGGTCTTTGGGACTTCTCTATCTTCTTCCCCAATAATTGGGCCGCATTTTTCCATACGACGTGCTGGCTCCCGGATAGAGACAGACCCCCTACTCGCGGCCTTGCCCTTCCGCCTGGCAGCCCCAGAGTGGACTGCCTGGGCCCCAGTGGCGTGGACGATGGCCGGCTCTGATCGCGGCAGGCGGCCGCGGTGATTTGCGAGATTCTCGGCACCGCACTGCGCGCCGGCCGGAGCCACGGGAGGCGCAGCCAGCCCACCACTCACTGCAAGCAGGCGGCCAAGCGCCCTTCAGAAGGTAGGCGAAGGTACGCGCGGCACAAAAGCAGTCCCCCAGATCCTGCTGACTGCGGTACAAGACCGCAGTTTGCAACTCAGGCCACTCCCGGGGAAGGGGCAGGACCAGACCCAGGCGATACCGCCGAGAGCCGGAGATGGAGATGGGGTTCGGGGAGAGACCTCGGGTTTCCTGAAGGAAGGCCACCTTTAACTCACACCTATTTTTCGCGATTTCTCTCTGGCCAATTAACCACAGGACCCCGCAAAGTTGTCTGAAGTCGCCGCAGTTAAGGCTAAGTAAGTGGGCTGCCCACTCCTTGGCAGAAAGGCCACTTGTCAATTGCTGTTCAGGTTTCAAAGAGCCACTGCGTGGAGGTTTAGTACTGGCGGAGGGCACTGCTCTGGCTGCGCGCAGAAGCGGCCCGCTAGAGCCAGGCGGCGCTTCTCCTCCTAGGCCTCCCGGCGTGGACCTCTGTGTCCTCACGCTCACCGGCCTGTGGCCTGAGAGTTGCTCCTTCCAGTGCTGCGCAAGCTAGAGGTGGCTGGAGATGGGGATTAGGACAAGACGGAGATGGGTCTCAATTTAGAGAAACGAATAGATTTTTTTTTTTTTTTTAACAAAAACAAGGGGGGGAGTGTAACCCTCCCCTTAGAGAGGTGAGGTCTAGGGTAAGAAGTGAGGCACCTTCCATCTCCCACTGACTAAGATGAAGGCTTTTTTGTTGTTCGGTTCTCAGAGACTTAAGTCACTATGCTCCAGGACACAGACACTCCCCCACCAATCTTTCGCAGATTTACATCTACAGGGCAGTTGTTGGAAAACAACTAGAGGCTCCAACCTCAGCAGTGACTTTCCCTGCGTTTGTGTTGGAGGCTGGGCGTGCGCTGAGGTGTGCATGAGAGTGGATCTTTTAAGACCTTTGTCTGAGCCGGGCAGAGGCACAAGTGCCACTGGACGCTTGGGGCAGATTCCTGGTCCTGTTCTTGCAAAGATGCCCAAATCAGGATAGTGTCAATATTTCAACCGCAGACCTAGAAAAAAAAAAGTGTCTCCACGTTTTTAAAAGTAATTAGACAACTACCTCCACACACGCCTTCGGTCTCTCTCCTTCCACCTGGCACATTGTTCTCTTCAATAACCAGGTTTAGCAAACTCCTATACTGCACCTGTGCTTCCCTGCTGCCCTTCGCTGTACCATCAGAGCCCTGTACAGGATCTGAGCGTCAGAGTTCTAGACCTAACCTTGCCACCTTGCAAATTATCCCTTCTCTGGAGGCCTCAAGATTTTAGTTGATCAAACCAACATGAACATTCATTGGGTCCCTTTGCAACCCTTTTTAAATGAGACTTGGTAATTGTCATCCGTTCACCAAGGACGTTGGGGATGAACTTGGGGGCATTTTCTTGTTCATTTTTCACTGAGACAAAGGAGTGTGCTGACCCCACCCCCGCCCCCAGACAAGGACAAGATTCCTATATCAGCTGGGTCTAAAATAAGGAAAAGCCAGTGCTCCCACAGAGGGGACTTCCCGGGAAGGGTGTCACAGGAACCCCAAGGCCACATAGCTTCAGACATTCTGTCGGGGCTCTCGGGGGGCTCACCTACTGCGTGGCGGGACCTCCCTCACCGTGTTGCCCCTTCAATCTGCAGCCGCTCCGCAGGGAGGCAGGCCCAGGGAAAGGCAGTCTGGGGTCGGTGCTCGCGCTGTGCCCTGGCCTGCGGAAACCCACAAGTGTCCTCAACGTGCAAAACAAACCATCACGGCCCCGTGTCGTCGTCGTCGCCTGGCGCAATTGGAATAACAAATGCGATGCAGGCAAATTGTCCGCCTTGTGTTGCTAAGCGATTGTTTGTCGGCCCCGCACGCACGGCTCAGCATGGGAGGACAGCTAGTGTCCAGAGGTAGCCGGCGAGAGCGCTTAGGTCGGAGATGCAATAAACATGCCGCTGATTTTCCCTATTATTACCCAAACACGATTTCACACAAAGCAATCACCACGCAGAAGTCTATGAAAATGTGTTTGTGGAGGAGTCACTCGCCCCGGTAATAGCCCTCATTTTTAAGATATTCAAGAATAGATCAGCGGATTCCACATGCATAAGATCTATTTGCCGTTCGGCATCTGTCACCGAGCTTTTGCGCTGCGGTCATCACTAAATTGATTCATAGAGTGTAGATTAAATTGCTTCTCTGATTTAAAACAGTGTCCAAGTTTGGAGTATGCGTGTGGGTATCTTCTCCCGCCCCAAGATATTGTTTGTTTCATGGAGAAAACTGTCACCCCACATCCTTACACCCTACCGCATATAACTGTAAAAAATAATGCATCTGTGGCCCCAACTTCTTACGATTCGTTTCAGGAACTTCTTAAGTCTCTCCGTCTCCTGCCCGGTTACAGAGTTCACAATCGGATGTGTTTAAGTAGGATTTTTCGTGTCATGTGCAAAAAGCCCCTGTGTCCTTTTCGAAGGTATGGGGCCCTCCTTGGAGGGCGCATTAGCAGGGTCGGAGGAATTTGCAGTAATGCGCTGAGTCCTCTGCAGCCCGCGTGCTGCGCGGAGACCCGAGCCGTCCTCACTGCGCGGAATGGTAGTGTTGTTTGTATTTGGACTTTTAAAAAATCTAGTCTCAAAGCTAAGTGTTCAAACCCGGCTCCACGGCCCTGCTGCTTTCCGGAGGAGTCTCCGGTAGCCCCAGGGGATTTTCCGTGTGAGGCTGGGTGGGTGGAGTAGAGCCAGAGGCGTGAATGCCTCCGGGCTAAGGGGCAGCGTGCGCTAGGGTTGGGTCTCCTGCCTTCGGAGTGGCGGGGAGTAAGAGACGCTTTCTAGCTGATTTTTGCTAGAAGTTTTGCAACGCTCCAAATAAAAGCACCCGAGCCCCTAAGGAAGAAATAATCAAAGTGTTAGGGAAGCTCAACATAACCTTGGAAGAGAAGAAGGGGCTGTCGAAAAGTGACGTGTTCCCAAGGCCTTAGAAAAAAATATATTGCTTGGGCTTTCCGGGGTTGCAGAAATCCGATTTCAGCCGGGCTATTTACCAAAGTTTGTTTCAAAGTGACTGCACCGTTGCTTTTGCAAATCACAGAATGCAAATGACGATAATTTGTTCTCAGAAGAACTTTCTCTTGAAATGATTAGCAAAGTCAGTCATTTGAAAATTAGAACGAAGCCCTTCGCTAACCGATATCTGCTTCTAAAGTTTTCATTCATGTAAACCTCATTAATGAAGATCTTTTATTTAAACGTCAAGGGGATTTGAAATTTCGAGTAAATTATGAAGCTTGTATGTCTAGCCAAGTCATGGGTCAAATGCATTTGTGAAAAACTGCTAAAGAGCATATGGTTTTGAATTTTTCTACAATGACTAGTGTTTAAATAAATTGCTTGTACTGCTTAACTTCATGTGTAATTTTGACAGAAATTGGCCTATAGCCTTTTGATATGTAAACATTTCAGCCTTTTATGCGGTATAAAAAAGACACTTGCTTTTTAGGATCAGGCCAGGCAGTCACCCTGTAATTCAGAAAGCTGGTACCTACCATTACATTCTTGCTAGATTTCAACTTTCAAGTGGCAGCCTCAGGGGGAGAAAAAAGCGAAGAAAGAAAGAGGATATTTCAAAAGCAATGTCCATTTGGGATTAAAAGCTACAAATGAGGTGAGAACGTGCCACTTACTATCTGAAAGAAATGGATAAACCATAGTTATTAAAGAACATTTCTGTCAGTTTTCTTTAAGCCAGCCCGTCTGAGGGGACACTTAAGCGGGGCTGGGGACTGACTAGCATGCCATTAAATGCTTGTCTCAGGGCCGAGCTAATCAGTCCAACACACAAATAGGTGTTAAAAATCTAGGTATCATTTCAGAATGTTACCAGGGAAATCGCTCGCTCTGTGTCACAGAACCCATTAAGATGCAAAAATCATCCAGGGCACAGAATGGCTGGACGCAAATGGCTCATCTGAGCCTTGCGGAGGGTCTTTCTCGGTGGGAACTGCAAAGTCCGTGCGGGGCACAGTTAAGAGCCCTCTCTGGGCTGCCAGGGTTTGTGAAACACATACATATCTGCATAAACCCATTTGTTGCTAATATATCTGTCTCCCAGAAATAAGCCATTGAATGTGGATTGGACTGTGTGTCACCAACAGAGATTCAAAGCTCCCCTAGGGTTGCCCTCCCAAGTGCGAGACCCTGGCCACATGTCTAGTGCTGTGGTGGGGCAGGCACTGCTCCTTCCCATCTGCTCTCGTAGCCTTGCCATATTTATCCTCCATGTCAGTTTTGTCATACACAGACTTTGCGAGAGACACCGCCTCTTTTGTGAAGTTTTGAAGGAACTGGGGAGAAAGAATGCTCACTTGACAAGGGAGACCAGTTCCTTTGTAAACAGTTGAGCCGACTGAGCAAATTGAGATCCTCTTCATAAAAGAGATCCTTCTGGGATAAAATCTAATTAAGAAAAAAGATGTGCTGAGAAAGACAGAAGGAGGTGTTTTGTTTACATTTCTTATGCATTCCAGCTTATCATATTGGTCAGCAAACTGGGAAGGAAATGGACACATTTCATGACGTAAAAAAGGCAGGAGGCTTTTTTTTTCTAAGCTTCTACACTGCGGTCTAGCCTTTCAGTACATTTTGAAATGAATAAAGGCACACGTTTTTCCCGTTAGCTGATTTTAAAGTTCCTGAACAAACAGTTGATTTGCTAATAAAATAGTTCCGTAGCTTCACCTGTTGAACTACGAGAAATGTAGCCCCCAAAAGTGCTTGTGATTAAAATTAGCTAGGCAAGGTATATTTGGGGGGGAAGGGGGTAAAAGAAGGGCACTTAATATGTAAGAGATAACTTGGGAGACTGAGGTTTGTTTGGGGTTTTTTGTTTGTTTTGTATTTTTTAAGGAAGAAACATCATAAAAGGAAACTGAAAATTCTGGGAATGCTCACTGTGCCTGGGTGACAGTGTAAAGGTGGCATCCGGGGACTGTGTGTAATGAGGAGCTTTGTCAGTGTGTTCACCTTTTTCAACAAGATTGTGTAAAACGGCCATTTGCTGGTACATCATTTCCAGATCTGGAAGTGAACTTTAGGTCAGGCAGCATTATTAATACTCTTTTTTTTATTTTTGACATGAAGTTTCACTCTTGTTGCCCAGGATGGAGTGCAATGGCGTGATCTCAGCCCACTGCAACCTTCACCTCCTGGGTTCAAGCAATTCTCCTCCCTCAGCCTCCCTCGTAGGTGGGATTACGGGCATGCACCACCAAGCCCAGCTAATTTTGTATTTTTAGTAGAGACAGAGTTTTGCCATGTTGGGCAGGCTGGTCTCGAACTCTTGATCTCAGGCGATCCACCTGCCTTGGCCTCCCAAAGTGCTGGGATTACAGGTGTGAGCCATCACACCCAGCCTTACTGATACTCTTTAAGCATTGAAATGAAGAAACTAACAATAGATGTGTCTTGTCCTTCAAAGTAGTGGTTTTGAAGTGTTCTGACCTCCTAGAAGGGTACTTCCTTGGGCCCATTAATTTCTGTCTGCTTTTTAAAGAAGCAGCCCTACTTCTCTGCCCATTGCTTTCATGCAGAAACCGGAAGCGGGAGGAGTTTGGCAGAAAAAGAGAAAAATGGGGGGAGGGGCGGGAAAGGCCACTTTCAGAGGTCACAGGTCATGTCACCTGCTCAGTCCCACCCTCCATAGGATCTGACACTATGACTCAATGACAGCACAGCCTGACCAGCAGCCTAGGAGACAGAGCCCCTACCAGCCTGTTTGGATAACCAGGCCAGTTCTTCCCTGCTTATTCCTGATGGGAACGAGGAGGAAAATTCTCAGAAACAACCTCAACTTTCAATTTGTTTGATTTGTGTTGAGGCTTTTGTTGTGTTTTCTTAGCCAGGGAATCAAGAATGTTTTAATAAACCCTCTTCCACACACACTCATAAACACACACGGAGACACCACTGCCCTCAACCCCTTTCTCCTTCGTTTTACACAATTGGTCATTTCTGGTTCAGTCAATACCAGCTCCCTCCTCACCTCCTTTCGGGAGTTTGTGGGGTTTTTATTTTATTTTTTCTTGTTTGGGGTCTATAACCACAGCCAGGGACAGAAACTGAATGATTTCTGATCCACGCTGTGGATTTGGTTTCACTCAGCAGTAAAACTTTTTCTGCAGACCAGAAGTTCTTGGGTTTAAAATCACAAGGGTCCAGCTCCCATGTCATTGGGTTGTTTGTAATTTATACATTAGGAGAGAAAGTAGTCTGTTCATAGTAATGATAGCTTGGGGAATTCAGTATGTGAGCCAAACAGAGGACAATTGAACTAAAAAAGAACCTCTCTTGTCTGTGTGATACCTCACAGGTTTTTTTGTTTTTTTAAAAAAAGCAGGTCCCTGAAGAACATTTTACTCCCTTCTCTTGGGGTTTGTAGATATAGGTATTTCCAGCTCTGCCTGGTAGGTCAACACGGTATTTGCAAGCGAAGTGGTGATGTCAAGACATGTTCATGCCCAACTAAAGACAATACTTTCTCTGAAACTCGAGAATCCTGGAGTTCTTTGTATCTTAAAGTGTCTCTAGTTGACTCTGAGATAGGAACATCAGTTTTTGATAATGTTATTCACATTCAGATTTAAGTCATGGCCATTCTCTCTTTTTTTTTTTTCCCCAAAACCCTCAGAAGAAAGTAGCTTTCCAAGTTAAACTAGGCTCGGGTGATCAAGTGAATGTTTGACTTGAAATAATGTTTAAAATAACTTGTTCACCATTCAAGTCTTTTCATAAGGGGGAGCAGGGGCAGAGTGAGTTCTTTTCAAAGCTCTCTCCTTGGCAGAGGTATTCTGGCACTTCCGATGAAAGGTGGGTATGAATATGTGTGGCGAATGCATACCACTCCATATTTCAGGGAAATTCCTCACTGAATATTTTTTGCCTACAGAGCTGGAGTCACTGTGAAATCTTGCTTCCTGGATCTGTTGGTGCTGACCTGGTCTCCCAACCTAGTAATAAATTGCTTTTTTATGCTGGGCACAGTGGCTCATGCCTGTAATCCCAGCACTTTGGCAGGCTGAGGCGGGTGGATCACCTGAGGTCAGGAGTTCGAGACCAGCCTGACCAACATGGTGAAACCCCATCTCTACTAAAAATACAAAAATTAGCTGGATGTGGTGGCAGGTGCCTGTAGTCCCAGCTACTGGGGAGGCTGAGGCAGGAGAATTGCTTGAACCCAGGAGGTGGAGGTTGCAGTGAGCCTAGATCATGCCATTGCACTCCAGACTGGGTGACAAGAGAGAAACTCTGTCTCAGAACAAAACAAAAATTGCCCTTCTGTAGGTTCGTGTTCTAAATGAAATCAAATGTCTGCATGCTAAAGCGTAAAGCAGAAGGAACTAGCGTGGGTGCGCTGCGCCAGTCCACTTGTTCTAGAAAATGGAGCAAATGAACTTGGCATAAAAGCGTGAAGGACTAGGCCAGAAGCGAGGGAGAAGGAAAGGACTGTCCCCACCTGCTCTGTGATGGTCACTACACTCCTAGGAGGTGGGCTCTGTTGCTGTCGCCTGTTACAGGTGAGGACATCAAGGCCAGGTAGGGATTGTTACCTGCCCAGGTCTCTCAGCTGAGGTCTGGATGTGAACTCAGGTCTGTTAATCTTCAAAAGCCACCTATTACATCATACCATACCAATTCTCGTAAAATAAGTGAAATGTCTCAAGCTCTGGAAAGCAAGACCTTTTGTTCCCTAGTACCAAATGACCTTTTCTGCCCTTCGTCCCACCACCTTCCTTGAGACACTAGGCATGTGGGGAGCTTCTGCTCTGTCCTGCTGAGTCTCTGTGCCTTGGCTGGCTCCGTCCTCTCCAGCTCCATTACCTTTCTCTGCTGGCGCTGGATGTCCAGACATGGCTTCCCCATTCAGCCATGTGAACATGGCCTCTCCCACTCTGACGACTTGGAGGTCATTGTTGGGACCTTTCTGTGCTCCAGAACAAGTCTGCCTGGAGTCAGAGGTGTCTGACCTGGGACCACACAAGGATGCCCAAATCAGCACCTGACTTAGCTCTGTGTCTCCCACCAGCTGACCGCAGGCCTTGGCCCAGTTAGTGTGCTAAGTAACTCTTTGTTTAAGGGAAGGATACATTGTCACCTTGCTTTCTTTCCTCCCACCCCCATCTCTGCTTCAACAGCTCCCAAGTTCCAGGCGAGAGACCATTAGCAGGAGAGTGTTAATTAAACACAGTGGGTACTCTCCTGAAATAGATAAAGGAGGAGCTGGGGAGAAGGACTCTCCATCCGTCAGCCCAGGCAGCCTCCCCAGAAGCTGGCTGGAATCTGTGGGCAGCCAATGTGAGCACAGGAGTGGGTCAGCCTGCAGGGAACACCTGTGTCTCTTCAACTGCACCTGTGTACATAGGCAGGCCGACTGTCACCTTTGAACCTGAGCACTGACGCATCCCGATGGCCTGTCCCATAGTCCTCTGGGTGGGTCTTGAGGGAGGAAAGCTTGAGGACGGAGTCACCATTGGAGCCATCATTGGAGTCTCCCTTTTCTCATCTGTGAAATGGGAGAGTAATCAGTAAACAAACTGCACGTTCTCTCTTGGCTCAGACACGTGCCACTTGTCAGCATTTAATTCGAGTGTCCCGTTTCCCAGGAGATGAAGCTTGAGGGGCAGAAAGTGTCAGTCACTTGAACCAAGGCCCTGGACGCAGCTGACCTCTCACCATGCGTTTCTTTTCGCCTTGACTAGTTGAAAAAGTCTTTTTTTTGGATGGAGTTTCACTCTTGTCACCCAGGCTGGAGTGCTGTGGTGCAATCTCAGCTCACTGCAACCTCCACCTCCTGGGTTCAAGCGATCTCCAGCCTCAGTCTCCCAAGTAGCTGGGATTACAAGCGGGTGTCACCATACCTGGCTAATTTTGTATTTTTGGTAGAGATGGGGTTTCCCATGTTGGCCAGGCTGGTCTCAAACTCCTGATCTGAGGTGATCCTCCCGCCTCGGCCTCCCAAAGTGCTGGGATCACAGGTGTGAGCCACTGCACCCAGCTGAAAAAGCCTGAAGCAGTGACATATATTGTTAGCGGTCGCTCCTCCACCTTTTGGGCCTGTTTTGAGATCATGGTCACCATCCCTGCCCCTCCATGGGGACAAAGCCAGTCAAAGAAAGGTCATTGCTTGGCTCTGCCAGAAGAATGATCCCAGCGGTAGAGCTGGCAGCCCATCTAGTGAGAGCATCATGTCCAGCGCTGGCAGAGCTCAGCCACCTCTGATTCCAGAGCTTCCAATGCCCAGGCGGCTGCTCAGGAGAGGAACTTGTGCTGTTTCCCTGTGGGTGGTGTGCTGGCTAAAACCCAGGCTTTGTTGCTAGACCGACTGCTTTGGAGGGGTCTGAGCTAAAGACAGCCTCTGAGCCTCAGGCTTCTCCTCTGTAAAATGGGAGGCATGACTCCTTCTCAAGGCAGTGAGAGCTCCCTGAGCTGGGCATGAAGGGTGCATAGTAAGCAGTCCTCAAAGGCCTACAGCAGTTGTTACAGGTGTGAAGTCCTTAGCATGTTAAATGATTTTTTTTCTCTCTATTAAGGCCCCCAGTTCTCCCACACAACCAGGAGAAGGAAGTTATTCATCAAGGGACTGCAAAGCCTGGCTATCTGGGGCAGCTTGGAGATAGACGCCAGGGCCTGCTATCAGCATCACAAAGCCTCAAATCCCACCCTGGGGAATTTCCAAAGAAAATGTTGCTTCACTTTGGGATCACAATTCTCCAGGACTTCATTTGCTTCTCAGATTAGAGTAATAGGAGCTGGCCGGGGCTCAGTCTTACTGATGGAAAAACCAAGGGCCAGAGACGCCCAGTGACGTGCTTCAGATGCCAGAGCTGGACCAGGCATGGGGGTTTACACATATAATCCCAGCACTTTGGGAGTCTGAAGGGGATGCGTCACTTGAGGCCAGGAGTTTGAGACCAGCCTGGCCAACATGGCGAGACCCTGTCTCTTGTTTTTTTTTTTTTTTTTTGAGATGGGGTTTTGCTCTTGTTGGCTGGGCTTGAGTGCAGTGGTGCGATCTCGGCTCACTGCAACCTCTGCCCCCCAGGTTCAAGCAATTCTCCTGCCTCAACCTTCCCAAGTAGCTGGGATTACAGGCATGCGTCACCATGCCTGGCTAGTTTTGTATTTTTAGTAGAGATGGGGTTTCTTCATGTTGGTCAGGGTGGTCTCGAACTTCCGACTTCAGGTGAATTGCCAGCCTCAGCCTCCTGTGAGCCTCCTACCTCATGCTTGCTGGAATTACAGGCATGAGCCACCATGCCCAGCCTCCTGTCTCTATTAAAAATACAAAAATTAGTTGGACATGGTGATGTGTGCCTTAATCCCAGCTATTTGGGAGGCTGAGGCACAAGGATCGCTTGATCCCTGGAGGTGGAGGTTGGGGTGAGCTGAGATTGCGCCATTGCACTCCAGCCTGAGAATCAGAGTGAGACCCTATCTCAAAAACAAAAACAAGAACAAAAACAGATGTCAGAGCTGGAAGTCTTGTCACTTCTATTCCTTGATAGACCTCTGGGTAGCCGTGGGGCACATGACCCTAGAAACCCTTCAATGCAGCCTGATCTGCTCCCTCAAAAAGCAAGCCACTCCAACTCTGCTTTAGTAAGAACCAATGTAGCTTTCACTGTGGAGAGTCTAGAAGCTGAGGGTCTCTGTGCTGGGAGGGTGGGGTCCTCCCAAGGCAGAGGTCAGTCCTTAACCCCTTAACCTATCTTTCTTCCCAGAAAGCCTGGGGTAAAGGGGCAGATATCAGATGGGACTTCAATTACAACTCCACACCCTCCCTCCCACCAACTGATGACCCATTTGGGTGTGGTATATATTATTCATAGATTCATCCATTAAGGGTTAGAGACTTAACACTGCCTAAGTAAATCTGCGCTGGAAAGGCTCCTACTCTTAACATATGTAATATCTGTGGGAGGACATTCATGCAACATGGTTTGAAATTTTGAAACAAAATTGAAGCTAGGCTAGGTGGTATGAGTCTCTGGTCCCAACTACTTGGGAGGCTGAGGTGGGCGGATCGTTTGAGCCTAGAGGTCGGAGGCTGCAGTGAGCTATTAGTGATCGTGCCACCGCACTCTAGCCTGGGCAACAGAATGCGAATCCATCTCATACATACATGCATGTTTTTTAAATGTGAAAACAACCTAAATGTTCACCATGAGGTGAACCCACTAGGGTACTAATTAAATAAGCCAGGGACACTCTTGTAATGAATAAGCATACAGCCATTGACGACAATAAGGCAATATTTTTTTTTTCTTTTTTCCTGGTTGAGTTCTTTTCTGAAAGTCCGTCTTATATGAAATGATGTACAAAGATCTCCAAGGCATATGGCTGAATGACAAAGAGAAGTTACAGGACTCGAGTATAGTGTGATTACGTGTTTGCATGTGTGTCTGTGTGTGGGGGTGAGTGTGTTTGTGTGTTTATATATACTCACATATATGTGACATACAAGTTTATAGATATAAATTTGAAAGGCAATTAGAACAATGTCTGGTACATAGTAAGTGTTGTATCATGTTTGAGAAATAAATATAAAAGCAAGAGGAAAATGTCTGAAAGAATATATATAGAATTGGCCAGGAATGGTGTCTCATGCCTGTAATCCCAGCTCTTTGGGAGGCCGAGGTGAGTGAATCACCTGAAGTCAAGAGTTCGAGATTAGCCTGGCCAACTTGGTGAAACTCTATCTCTACTAAAAATACAAAAATTAGCTGGGCGTGGTAGTGTGGCACACCTATAATCCCAGCTACTAAGGAGGCTGATGCAGGAGAATTCCTTTAACCCAGGAGGCAGAGGTTGCAGTTAGCTGAGATTGTGCCACTGCACTCCAGCCTGACGACAGAGCAAGACTCCATCTCAAAAGAAAAAAAAAAAAAAGAATATATATTGAATTAACAGCAGTGGTCACCTCTGGGATGGGTGGGTCACCTCTGGGTTGGGGGGCCAGGGCTGGGAGCTGGGATTGGGGATGATAATTACAGGGACTTGAGCCTTGTCGCTATTGTTTTATCTTTGCACAAAATCACCACATTCATATTTTACTTGTGCAATTGAAATTAGATATGCATCTAAACCTAAAAATATCTCCAAAATAAGAAACCCCTTTTCTTCTCTACACTGGTGGTGTTAGAGGGAAATAGCATTAGGGCCAAACAAATAACTTGGGATAAGGGGCCCATGGGCCCGGTCCTCATTCCCTCAGCTAACACCTCATTACGTGCAAACATTTTCCTTGGAAATGAGTCCCACTTGCTAATGACTTGCTCCCCTGGGTTCCTGGGCAGCAGCTGGGGTGTGGGGAAGAGGGGAAGGTCCTGAGTGAACAAATAGATTTAGGCTGGGTCGGGGGGAGGAGAAGGGGGTGCTCACACCTGTCATCTCAGCACTTTGGAGGCTGAGGCTGGAGGATCGCTTGTGCCCTGGAGTTCAAAACCAGCCTAGGCAACAAAGCGAGACCATGTCTCTACAAATAGTAATAATAAAATTAGCTGGGCATGGCAGTGCATGCCTGTGGTCCTGGCTACTCAGGAGCCTGAGATAGAAAGAGCGCTTGAACCTGGAGGCTGAGGCTGCAGTGAACCATGATTGCACCACTGCACTCTCAGCCTGGGCAGCAGATCAAGACTACAACTCAAAAATAACAACACACACACACAAGACCAAATTATAGATTTAAAGTCTTTTTTGTTTGAGACAGAGTCTTACTCTGTCCCCCGGGCTGGAGTGCAGTGGAGTGATCTTGGCTTTCTGCAGCCTCTGCTTCCAGGTTCAAGCAATTATCCTGCTTCAGCTTCCTATAGTAGCTGGGACTACAGTCATGAACCACCACGTTCAGCTAATTTTTGTATTTTTAGTAGAGATGAGGTTTCACGATGTTGGCCAGGCTGGTCTCGAACTCCTGACCTCAAATGATCTGCCTGCCTCAGTCTCCCAAGTGCTGGGACTTATAGGCGTGGAGCACCGCACCCGGCCACTTTAAAGTCTTAAGACTGGATTCAAGTCAAAACCTTGCCCCTTGGATGGGTGGCTTCTCATCTCTGCAATAGGGATCCCAGTCTTTGCCTCATGTTCCTCTCCATTCTTGAGAAATAAGTGGGGTGTGTATGAGCATTTTTATAATTACCTTTGTTCCTTGACACCACCTAACAATACCTGATACATTGTAGGTGCTCGGTGGGTATTTACAAATCGCACTGAAAGTAGTTCATAAGGAGTTAAAATAAAGGTGTTATTTTAAAGTACAATTGCAGAATGTTTTCAAGGTTCATCCATGTTGAGCATGTATTAGTACTTCATTGCTTTCCGTGGCTGGGTGATGTTTCATTATATGGATACGCTACATTTTGCTTCTCCATCTATCAGTTGACGGACATGTGGATTGTTTCCATCTTTTTGGTATTAGGAGTGATGCTGCCATGAATGTTTGTGAACAGGTTTCTGTGTAATGTCTGTTTTCATTTTTCTTGGGGACCTACCTAGGAGTGGGATTGCCAGGTCATGTGGTAACTCATTCTCTATTTAACTATTCCTCGTCTTTTTTTTTTTTTTTTTTTTTTGAGATGAAGTCTTGCTCTGTCACCCAGACTGGAGTGGAGTGGAGTGGAGTGATCTCGGCTCTCTGCAACCTCCGCCTCCCGGGTTCAAGCAATTCTCCTGTCTCAGCCTCCTGAGTAGCCAAGACTACAGCTGTGAGCCACCACACCCAGCTAATTTTTTGTATTTTTAGTAGAGATGGGGTTTCACTATGTTGGCCAGAATGGTCTCAATCTCCTGACCCCCGTGATCCACCCACCTCGAACTCCCAAAGTGCTGTGATTACAGGTGCGAGCCCCCACGACTGGCCTTTACCCATTTTTAATTGGGTTATTGATATTTTTATTGTTGAGTAGTAATTTGTTTTTTAATAAAAAGAAACAGGGTTTCACCGTGTTGCCCAGACTGGTCTTGAACTCCTGGGCTCAAGCTATCCCCTGCCTTAGCCTCCCAAAGTGCTGGGGTCACAGGCATGAACTACTACCGTACCTGGCCAAAAATTCTTTATATTTTCTGGATATAAGTCCCTTATGAGATATATAGTTTGCAAACATTTTCTCTCTCACTGTCTTGACTATATCTATTGAAGCACAAAAGTTTTTAATTTCACTTTTTCTCTTTTTCAAAAAAAGTCAACTGATTGATTATAGGCTTTAACAATGTTGATGAAGTCTGATTTCTGTATTTTTTTTTTGTCACTTATGCATTTGGTAACATATGTAAGAAACCATTGTATAATACATAATCCCTGAAGAATATTTTTTCCCTTTGCTAGAATGCCATATAAAGGAAATTATGTAATAGGTCACCTTTCATAGGCCTTCTTTTACTTAGCATACTTTTGAGAGTTATCCCTGCTAGTCCATGCATTACTAACTGTTTTCCTTCTTATTGCTCAGCAGTATTCCATTGTGTGGATATTCCACAGGCTACTCATTTACCAGGTGATGGACATTTGAATTGTGTTCTGGCTTTGGCTATTATAAATAATCCTATCAATATTCAGGGATATGGGCCAGGTGTGGTGGCTTACACCTGTAGTCCTAGCACTTTGGACAGGTGGATCACTTGAGGTCAGGTATTTGAGACCAGTCAGGACAACATGGCAAAACTCTGTCTCTAAAGAAAATACAGAGCTGGATGTGGTGGCTCACACCTGTAATCTCAGCACTTTGGGAGGCCGAGGCAGGCAGATCATGAGCTCAGGAGTTTGAGACCAGCCTGACCAACATGGTGAAACCTCATCTCTACTAAAAATACAAAAATTAGCCAGCGTGGTGGTGTGTGCCTATAATCCCAGCCACTCAGGAGGCTGAGGCAGGAGAATTGCTTGAACCTGGGAGGAGGATGTTTTGGTGAGCCGAGATCGCGTCACTGCACTCCCGTCCGAGCAACAGATGGGATTCTGTCTCAAAAAAAAAGAAAAAAAAATACAAAAATTAGCTGGGTGTGTTGGCACATGTTCATATTCCCAGCTACTTGGGAGGCTGAGAGATAAGAATTGCTTGAACCTGGGAGGTGGAAGATGCAGTGAGTTGAGATCATGCCACTGCATGACGGTCTGGGTGACAGAGAGAGACTCTGTCTCAAAAAAGGAAGAAGTGAAAAAGGAAGGAGGAAGGGAGGGAGAGAGGGAGGAAGGAAGGGAGGGAGGGAGGAAGGAAGGAAGGAAGGAAGGAAGGAAGGAAGGAAGGAAGGAAGGAAGGAAGGAAGGAAGGAAGGAATCTGTCCACACAAATACTTATTCCTGATTTTTTTTTTTTTTTTTTTCCTGAAATAGAGTCTCACTCTGTCACCCGGGCTGGAGTACAACCTTTGCTTCCAGGATTCAAGTGATTCTCATCTCTCAGCCTCCCGAGTAGCTGGGATTATGGGGGCACACTACCACACCTGGCTAAGTTTTGCATTTTTTTGTAGAGATGGGGTTTCGCCATGTTACCCAGGCTGGTCTCGAACTCCTGGGTTCAAGTGATCTGCCCGCCTTGGCCTCCCTAAGTGCTGGGATTACAGGCATGAGCTATCCTGCCCAGCCTAAATGTTTTTATTTCTCTTGGGTAATCTTTTCTTGGGTAATTTATATTTAAAGAGATAGGATCTCTTTAAATATAAATATACATATATTTTAAAGAGACAGGTGTAGTGGTCTCACTCTGTCTCTCAGGCTGGAGTACAGTGGTACAATCACAGCTCATTACAACCTCAAACTTCTGGGCTCAATGTACCAGGTTCAAATGATACATGTATATATATATATATATATATATATATATATGTGTGTGTGTGTGTGTGTGTGTGTGTGTGTGTGTGTGTGTGTGTGCGCGCGCGCGCGCGTATATGTGTGTATGTATACACACACTATTTTATGTGTTTTATTGCACTGCATTGTTCATGCTCCCATTTTCCCATCTTCGGTGAGTGGGAGCCTTTTCACACCGGTTCCTGAGTTCTGTGCAGGCATGGCCCAGGAGTCTTTATTCATTCATTTCTTTATTTTTTGAGATGGAGTTTCACTCTTTCGCCCAGACTGGAGTACAATGGCATGATCTTGGCTGACTGCAACCTCTGCCTCCAGGGTTCAAATGATTCTCCTGCCTCAGTCTTCCAAGTAGCTGGGATTATAGGCATGTACCTCCACACTGGCTAATTTTTCACTTTTAGTAGAGATGGGGTTTCACTGTGTTGGTCAGGCTGGTCTCAAACTCCTGACCTCAGGTGATTCACCCACCTTGGCCTCCCAAAGTACTGGGATTACAGGTGTGTGCCACAATCCCTGGCGAATTTTTGTGTTTTTTAGTGGAGATGAGGTTTCACTTTGTTGGCCAGGCTGGTCTCGAACTCCTGACCTCAAATGATCTGCCCGCCTCGGCCTTCCAAAGTGCTGGGATTACAGGCGTGAGCGCCCATGCCCAGCTTCCCAGGAGTCTTTCATACTTGCCTTAACTTCTTGTGTGACAAGATGTTCCAGAATCTCATCCTTTTTCTATCAAGACCTGGAATTAACCATTCCTGGTTTCTTTAAGTGAGAAATAATATTTAGAGACCATAATCTAGAGGCTAGAGGCACTCATTTACCCTGGTTGGATATTGTATGTTCCTTCCTTCCTTCTTTCTCTTCATCTCCTTCCTTCCTTCCTCCCTCCCTCCCTCCCTCCCTCCCTCCCTCCCTTCCTTCCTTCCTCCCTTCCTTCCTTCCTTCTCTCCTCTCCTCTCTTTCTCTCCCTCTCTCCTTCTTGTGACTAGATCTCTCTCTGTTGTCCAGGCTGGAGTGCGGGAGTGTGATGGCTCACTGCAACCCCTTCCTCCCAGGTTCAGGCAATCCTCCCACCTCAGCCTCCTGAGTAGCTGGACTACAGGCATATGGCTAGTTTTTGTAGAGGTGGGGTTTCACCATGTGCCCAGGCTGGTGTCCAACTCCTGGGCTCAAGCTATCTGCCTACCTTGGCCTCTCAAAGTGCTAGGATTACAGGTGTGAGCCACTGTACCTAGCCTGGTCAGCTGTTGTTCCCAGGCCTTTTTCAGTGGTTCTAAAGTTAACAGTGTTAGGAAATACGATTTTTTTTTTTTTTTTTTATTCTTGAGACAGAGTCTCACTCTGTCACCAGGCTGGAGTGCAGTGGCACGATCTCTGCTCACTGTAACCTCTGACTCCCTGGTTCAAGTGATTCTCCTGTTTCAGCCTCACAAGTAGCTGGGATTACAGGCACGTACCACCACACCAAGCTAATTTTATTTTATGTATTTTTAGCAGAGACAGGGTTTCACCATGTTGACCAAGATGGTCTCGAACTCCTGACCTCGTGATCTGCCCAGCTCAGCCTCTCAAAGTGCTGGTATTACAGGTGTGAGCCACGACGCCTGGCTGGAAATACAAATATTTTTTAAAGGAAAAATGGATCATGAGTTTTTACCTATACTTTTCATTCTAATTTGGATTATATTTAGCCTTTTCAAACTTGGATTTCTATCTTATTTTTCCCACACCAAAAATCCTGGCTCTTAATGACAAGCAGAAGAGGGCTGACTAGGAAAGCATGAAATGTAAAGTTGAAAAGTAGTGTGCTAACAAAAACCGATGACATTTATTCAGTGATGATTAATCAAGGCTCTCAGCAAGCCTAGGACCAAGTTATTATTGTCCTCTCCGTGTTACTCATGATAAACCCAGACACGGAGAGAATGAAGACATTGCCCAAGGCCACACAGCCAGTGAGGGACAATGCCAGGACTCAGCCTCAGGTGGTTTGGCTGCAGGACAGGCCCCCTCTACCCTTCCCTCTTTGGCCGTCTCTCCTTTCTCAGGAGATTGTTCAGTGGAAGAAAACTGGAGTCTCCAGGCAGGAGAATCACAGGGCTAAGAAACTGAGTGGAAGGAGAGCTCACTCCACAGCGGGGATGGGGAGACCAGAAAGGTCTCCTTGATGTCCCAAACCCAGGAAACGCAGGCCAGGCTGTGGCAGTTACACATAGCACATGCGGGTCATGTTAAATCTCACAAAGGAGAGCAAACTCACTCTGTGCTAAGGCAGTGCCTAAATATTGCACATAAGCGACATGTTGTCTCGTTCTGCCCAGTACCCACATGGCGATCCTCAGCGTGTAGGATGGGTACATGGGCCCACAGGCTCATGCCATCACACGTAGCCAATTTTTAAATTTTTTTGTAGAGATTGGGGGTCTCCTGGCCGGGTGTGGTGGTTCACGCCTGTAATCCCAGAACTTTGGGAGGCTGAGGTGGGCAGATGACGAGGTCAGGAGTTCGAGACCAGCCTGGCCAGAATGGTGAAACCCCATCTCTACTAAAAATAGAAAAAAATAGCCAGGCATGGTGGCAACAGCTGTAGTTCCAGCTACTCGGGAGGCTGAGGCAAGAGAATTGCTTGAATCCGGCAGGCAGAGGTTGCAGTGAGCCAAGATTGTGCCACTGCACTCCAGCCTGGGTGACAGAGCGAGCTCCATCTCAAAAAAAAAAAAAAAAGAGTTGGGGGTCTCCTATGTTGCTCAGGCTAGTCTTGAACTCCTGGCCTCAAGCAATCCTCCTGCCTTGGCCTCTCAAAGTGCTGGGATTACAGATGTGAGCCACGGTAACCGGCCTCCCTCTGCTTGAATGAAAAACGAAATAAAAATGCCTGCTGCACCCAGCTGAAACTCAGGTGCAGGAATCCCTGTGAAGGAGCCCTTTGATTAGCAAAGGGCCAGACAAGGTGATGCTGGCCTCTTGCTGGGGTCACCACCATGAAATGCCAAAGACCCCCTCTGCAGGGGTTCCAAGGAGATACTCAGTATCACTTCCCTCTTGACAAATGGGCAGACCGAGCTAGGGAGGAAGCGACTTTCCTGAGCTCACAAAGCTACTAAGTGGTAGAGCTGAGTCATGATCCCAAGGCTCTGACTCTCAGCTTGGGGCCTTTCATTAGGTTTTGCAGTCCTGGCACCATGGGGTCTCTACAGCAATGGTGGCTGTATGAGCTTCCTAGGGCTGCCGTGACAATTACCGCAGACTGGGCGGCTAAAGTGACAGAAATCTATCATCTTACAGTTAGGATCCAGGTGTTGGCAGGCGTGGTTCCTACTGAGGCTGTGGTGGGGACAGTCTGTCTGAGGCCTCTCTCCCAGCTTGTGATACCCTCTGACACTCCTTGGGTTGCAGATGGCGTTTTCTCTGTGTCTTCACATCATCTTCCCTCTGTGTGCTGTCTGTATCCAAATTTCCTCTTTTCATAAAGACACCAGTCATACTGGATTGGAGCCCACCCTGTTGTCCTCGGTTTAACTTGATTACCTTTGTAAAGACTGGACCGACCTTCCTTCCTTCCTTCCTTCCTTCCTTCCTTCCTTCCTTCCTTCCTTCCTTCCTCTCTCTTTCTCTCTCTCTCTCTTTCTTTTTTTTGAGATGGAGTCTCTGTCACCCAGGCTGGAGTGCAGTGACATGATCTCTGTTCATTGCAACCTCTACCTCCTCCCGAGTAGCTGGGATTACAGGCATGCACCACCACACCCAGCTAACTTTGTATTTTTAGTAGAGATGGGATTTCACCAAGTTGGCCAGGCTGGTCCTGAACTCTTGACCTCAAGTGATCTGCCCGCCTTGGCCTCCCAAAGTCCTGGGATTATAGGCATCAGCCACTGCACCAGCCAAGACTTGACCTTAAAACAAGGTCACATTTTGAGGTCCGGGGGTTAGGACTTCAACATATGAATTCCTGGCAGGGATGGAGGGGGGCGGAACACAATTCAACCCATAACAGTGGGGATGGAGGTCTCTTCCCATACACAGCATCTGTGGGCTGGGCAGACTTCAGGGTCCAGCAGGGCGCTTCCAGGCTGCTGGGTTCTCTGGCAAGTCCTCACTGGGGGGCATTTTCCTG
>NW_016107367.1:8592109-8593750 GCF_001604975.1 Cebus imitator | reverse complement strand
TGTGTGTGTGTGTGTGTGTAGTGTGAGGCGTGTGCGTATGTGTGTGTGTGTGTGTGTAGTGTGAGGCGTGTGCAAGCTGTGTGTGGGGGGGAAGTGTGTGTGTCTCCTCTGTGCTGTGTCTGTTTGTCTCCCCCATCTGGTCACAAGCTGCTCAGGTGTCAGGGCCCACATCTTGCTTAACTTTGTTCTGTCCTCCCACACCATGCTTGGCAAATTAAAATTTCTCAACACAAGGAGCAATGTTTTCCAGGTCTTCATCTTCAGCAAACTCAACGCTTCACTTGTGTTCCCTCCTCTCTTCTATGACTTTACAAATAATTTGCAATGATCCTAATAAAAATTAATTTATGGCAGGAATCTCCCATGGATGATTTTCACCTCTGGGTAAAAATTGTTGAGGATCAAGATAGTTATACAGACTCAAAGCCTTGAGCTATGGATTACTTATGAATTACAAAAACGGACCATAAGATTCTTAATAATTCAAAGGGAAAGAATCTGGTAGACACTACCGCAAGCAGTGATTCCAATTACCCTCACCAGGATGGGACCACCGACACCGTGAGCCTGCTATGGGGTGCGGTGGGAGGTCACAGCATCATTGATGTCTCATATCTGCAAAACCCTTTAAACCTGAATCTAATAATGAAGAAGGAGACACAAAAACAACACAATGCAAGATCCCACTTTGCATCCTGGATTGGAGGAAAGAACCTTATTTTGAGATTAGAATACGTGGTGCGTATTAGATAATAACATTGTAAAAAGGTTAACTTTCCTGAATGCCATGATTGTCACTATTGTGTAAGAGAAAGACTTTCTTCTTAGAAACGCATGAGGTGGCTCACACCTGTAATCCCAGCATTTTGGGAGGCCAAGGCAGGTATATCACCTGAGGTCAGGAGTTTGAGACCATCCTGGCCAACATGGTGAAACCCCATCTCTACTAAAAATATAAAAATTAGCTGGGCGTGGTGGCACACACCTGTAGTCCCAGCTATTCAGGAGGCTGAGGCAGGAGAATCACTTGAAGCTAGGGTGGAATGGGGGCGTGGGGTGGTGGCAGAGTTTGCAGTGAGCTGAGATGGCCCCCAGCACTTTGGGAGGCTAAGGCAGGCACATCACAATGTCAGGAGTTCAAGATCAGCCTGGCCAATATGGTGAAACCCATCTCTACTAAAAATACAAAAAAATTATCTGAGTGTGGTGGCGTACACCTGTAATTCCAGCTACTTAGGAGGCTGAGGCAGGAGAATCACTTGAACCCAGTCGGGGGAGGGGAATGGAGTTTGCAGTGAGCTGAGATTGCAGCACTGTACTCCAGCCTGTACAATAGAGCAAGACTCTGTCTCAAAAAAATAATTGTTATTTTTTTTAAGATATGGGGTCTCCCTCTGTTACCCAGGCTGGAGTAGAGTGATGTAATCATAGCTCACTGCAGCCTCGATCTCCTGGGTTCAAGCAGTCCTCTTCTTTTGACTTCCTGAGTAGTTGGACTATAAGCGTGTGCCACCATGCTTGGCGAAGTTTGATTTTTCTAGCAGTCAAGTTAAGGATCATAATATATGAACATCTACTCCTCAGTGTTTCAGTCTGCATTTTTTTTTTTTTTTTTTTTTTTTTTTTTTTTTTTTTTTTTTT
>NW_016107367.1:8588428-8591854 GCF_001604975.1 Cebus imitator | reverse complement strand
CAGGCTGGTCTCAAACTCCTGAGCTCATGATCTGCCTGCCTCGGCCTCCCAAAGTGCTGGAATTACAGGTGTGAGCCACCACCTACCATGCCAGGCCTCAGTCTGCATTTCTAAGGACAAGGTCTTTCTCTTATACAATGTGACAATCATGGCTTCAGAAAAGTTAACCTTTTCACAATGTTGTTATCTAATATGCACTCCGTAATCTCACAATAAGGTTCTTTCCCCAGATCCAGGATGCAAAGTGCAATCTCGCATTGTGTATTGCTGTTATGTGTCCTTAGTCTCCTATAATCTGGAACGATTTCTCAGCCTTCCTTCACCTCTCATGATACTGGCATTTTTGAAGATTGCAGAGCACCTGTTTTATAGAGTACCCCACCATTTGGATGTGTCTCATTACTTCTTTTGTTGTTTCTGAGATGGAGTCTCGCTCTGCTGTGCAGGCTGGAGTGGCGCACCCTCTGTTCACTGCAACTTCTGCCTCCCGGGTTCAAGTGATTCTTCTGCTTCAGCCTCCTGAGTAGCTGGGATTACAGGTATGCACCACTACACCTGGCTAGTTTTTGTATTTTGTTAGAGATGGGATTTCGCCATGTTGGCCAGGCTGGTCTTGAACTCCTGACCTCAAGTGATCTACCCACCTTGGCCTCCCAAAGTGCTGGGATTACAGATGTGAGCCACTGTGACCGTCCTGATTACTTCTTTATTATTAGATTCAGTTTAAAAGGTTTTGCAAATATGAGACATTTAATGATGTCTCACTGGCTCCCACTGTACCCCATGGCAGGGCTCACGGTGTCAGTGGTCCCATCCTGGTGAGGATAATGGTGATCACTGATTGAGGTAGTGTCTACCAGATTTTCTCCCTTTGAATTATTAAGAATCCTGTGGTCTCCTTTCGTAATTCATCACTAATCCCTAGCTCAAGTAATAAGTAATTCATAGCTTAAAAATTAGATCTTTTGAATTCTATTTTTATATTAAATTTTTGAAATCTGGGGCATCTGTTACCTTGACAACACTTTTTATTTTTTTTTGAGATGGAATCTTGCTCTGTTGCCCAGGCTGCAGTGCAATAACGTGATCTTGGCTCACTGCAACCTCCACTTCCTGGGTTCAAGTGATTCTCCTGCCTCAGCCTCCCGAGTAGCTGGGATTACAGGCATGTGCCACCACACCTGACTAATTTTATAGTTTTAGTAGAGACAGGATTTCTCCACATTGGTCAGGCTGGCCTCAAACTCCTGACCTCCAGTTGTCCGCCCACCTCAGCCTTCCCAAAGTGCTGGGATTAGAGGCATGAGCCACTGCGCCCTACTGACAGCACATTTTGATTTGGAGCAGCCATGCTTCAAGTCCTCAGGAGCCACCTGTGGCTGGTAGTCACCACATAAGACATTCGTCACAGCATTAGACCATGAAACAAAATAGTGTAGGGGTCCAACTCACAGCTCCATTACTTATTAGCTTTGTTAACTTTGGGTAAATCATTGAACCTCTTTAAGACTTAATGCTTCCTAAATTGTCAAATGGGATTTGACAAGGAATCTATATCTTAGATTTGTTTAGAAGATAAAAGGCAATGATCTGTGTAAAGTGCTTTATGGAGTGTTTGTTCATTCATCCATTCAACAAGGAGGGCTTGCCACACTCGGGGTAGAACTGAGCAAGGAACAAGCCTTCCCTCCATTCAAGCATTCTATTTATGCTGAGCAAACTATTGATCAAGTATAAAGTAAGACAGATTCTGGCAGTGCCATGCTTGTGATAAATGCATTGAAGACGCTGAGGCCAGGAGTGCTGGCTCACACTTATAATCCCAGCACTTTGTGAAGCCCAGGTGGGAGGACCTCTTGAGTCCAGGAGTTGGAGACTGGCTTGGACAACAAAGTGAGACCCCGTCTCTACAAAGGATCAAAAAATTAGCTGGGCATGGTGGTGCATGTATATGGTCCCAGCTACACAGGAGGCTGAGGCAAGAGAATCACTTGAGCCTGGGAGGTAGAGGCTGGAGTGAACCATGTTGGCACCATTGCACTCCGGCCTGGGTGACAGAGTGAGACCCTGTTTCAAAATAAGAAAAAAAAATTAAAGTTGAGAAGGGATCTGTATAATCTGTGGCATCATCTGAAAATTGTGATGACTCCTAGCTCCAGGGTAGACGGTCCTCTGAGTGCTTGCACCAACCTGGGACTTAATTATTCAGGTTGTTCCCTCTATAAGTGTTTGTTGCACATGAATCTTCATGCCAGGAACTGGGAGAGGAAATAGCAATTCATTGAGACCAGGGCAGAGCAGCTTAAAGGGGAACCAGGCAAGGAGCCTGGAGGTGTGGGCGATGGGGAATGGGCAATGAGAGGCAGTCAAGATGGAGAGAGGCAGAGAAAACAAGACAGAGCCCATGGTGAGGCAGAAGGATGACAACACAGGACACGGGCAGCCTCATTCAGACCAAGAGACTGAGAAGGTGGAAGAAGTAGCTCTCGACTCCAGTGCCTGGATGTTCAGTGGCATCTTTTGCAAGTAAGAGGAAGGAGAAGACAATGGCATTCCGAGACAAAAGAGCTACTTGTGCAAAGATGAAATCTAAGAAAGTGGCAGGTCTTTGGGGACTGGGCAAGGCTGAAAGCAGAGGTGGAATTGGAGGAAGGAGAAGGAGGGTTAGAGGCAGGAGGTGGGTGAAGGTATTAAGGAAGTTTGGACTTTTATCTAACAGCACTAGAAAGAGGTTAAGTGGTTCTACCCCTGAGGGGCAGGAAGCAGGCCCTTGGGCCGAGGTGGGCGGAGGTGGGTCACTGTCAGGGAAGATAGCAGAGGGATAGTCAAAGAGGCGGGGGTCCAGGCTCCCCTGAACTCACCCTAGGTCTCACCTGGGGAGCGGAAGAGCCAGAATTAACATTCCTGGAAACCTGGGCTGGTGGAGAGGTGGGCTTGGCCCACAGCCCAAACTCAAGAGATAGCCCAGGCCCCAGTTGCTTGACAATGGAGTTAGGGAGGAGGGCCACCTTGAGCAGTTCCTCCTGAGAGGATTAACAAATTTCCCCTGACAAATCTATCTCAATCCACCCTTATCTCAAGGCCTTTACACTTGTCCTTTCTCCTTGATTGGAGCTCACTCTCAGTTTGCACAGCTGCCGTTTTCTCTGCAAGTTAGGTCCTGGTCAAACACCTCCAATTTCACCTCCTGAAGTCCTTTCCTGAGCACTGTTCCTGGTGTCGCCATCTCCTCACCCTCCTCTCTCTCTCTGTCACCCTGACCTGTTGTCTTCTTTCCTTCTGTTTGAGGATATCTGGCAGATATTCAAAAGATACTTGTGTACGACTGACTACATGGACAATGAATGGACAAATGAATGAAGAATGAATAAACAAATTTCGTGACTCTCTCTTTTTCTTTTCCTTTTTTTTTTTTTTTTTTTTTTT
>NW_016107367.1:8579128-8588370 GCF_001604975.1 Cebus imitator | reverse complement strand
GAGACTAAGTTTTGCTCTTGTCACCCAGGCTGGAGTGCAGTGGCACAGTCTCGGCTCACTGCAACCTCCGTCTTCTGAGTTCAAGCGATTCTCTTGCCTTAGCCTCCCAAGTAGCTAGGATTACAGGCATGCGCCACCACACCCAGCTCATCTTGTATTTTCAGTAGAGACAGGGTTTTACCACGCTGGTCAGGCTGGTCTCAAGACCATTTTGCAACATAGCAAAATCCCGTCTCTATATAAAATATAAATCTTAGCCAGGCATGGTGGTGCCTATAATCCCAGTTACTCAGGAGGCTGAGGGAGGAGGATTGCTTGAGCTCTGGAAGTGGAGGTTGCAGGGAGCTGAGATCACACCACTGCACTCCAGCCTGGGCAACAGAGCAATAAGCTGTCTCAAAAATACATAAATAAATAAAATATTTTTAAAAAATAAAAAGAAAGTATATCTCCCCAAAAATGTAGAAGGAAAGAGACAATAAACATAAGAACAGAAATTATGAAATAGGAAAAAGATACAATAGAGCAGATCAATAAGGCTGAATGTTGGTTCTTTGAAGAAAATAATAAAATAGTTAAGTTTCTGGTAAGACTGATTAAAAAAGAAAGCTCAGACACTCAATAATGTTAGGAATGAAAATGAATCAAAATTAGAGCAATGACAACTTAAAATAATTTAGACCAATAGAATACAAATTTTTACATCAAAAATTTGAATTCTTAGATGAAATAGTGAAATTCCTAGAAAAAGTGTAACTCCAAAATTGATTTGAAAAGAATTTAAAAGCTCAAATTTTTCTTTAAACATATAAATATGAATAAGTGTCTGGGTGCAGAAGCACGCACCTGTAGTCACAGCTACTTGGAAGACTGAGGGAGAGGCATTCAGTGTTACAGTGCTCTATGATTGCACCTGCGAATAGACTCTGTACTCCAGCCTGGGCCATATAGCAAGACCCTGTCTCAAAATTTACAAAACGATTAGGAGGTTAACTATCTTTCTATAGAAAAAATAATTGCAGGTCCCATATATATATAATTGTGTGATATACACACACATACATATATATACATGGGATCTGCCATTATATATATATGTGTGTGTGTGTGTGTGTGTGTGTGTGTGTGTGTGTATGTGTTATTTTAAACATAGGAGTTCTACCAAACTTTCAAACTCATTCCAATTTTACATGAAATCTTCCAGAGATTAGTGAAAAACACCTAATTTATTTTATGGGGCTAAAAATGAGTTAGGTATGAGAATGAGAAGGGAATGAGTAGGAGAAAGGAATAGGAAAAGTTAGTCTTATTCTTGGATATGAATGCAATAGTACGACATCAAATATTGCCAAATAGAGTCTGCAATGAGTAAAAATGATAATACATGAGAAACAAATTGGATTTAATTCCAGAAATGCAAAGGTGATTTAGTATTGAGAAAAAAATCTATAAACATTCACTACTTTAACAGGTCGCATAAGCAAACCATCTTATTTTGACCTTATGTCTCAAAATAAGAATTTAGGCTGGGCACAGTGGCTCACACCTGTAATCCCAGCACTTTGGGAGGCTGAGGTGGTTGGATAACTTGAGGCCAAGAGTTCGAGACTAGCCTGGCCAACATGGCAAAACCCTGTCTCTACTAAAAATACAAAAAATTGGCCAGGCGCAGTGGCTCACACCTGTAATCTCAGCACTTTGGGAAGCTGAGGTAGGCAGATCACAAGGTCAAGAGATCAAGACCATCCTGGCCAACATGGTAAAACCCTGTCTCTACTAAAAAATACAAAAATTAGCTGGTTGTGGTGGCATGTACCTGTAGTCCAAGCTACTCAGGAGGCTGAGGCAGGAGAATCACTGAAATCTGGGAGGTGGAGGTTGTAGTGAGCTGAGATTGTGCCGCTGCACTCCAACCTGGCGGCAGAGTGAAACTCTGTCTCAAAAAAAAAAAAAAAAAAAAAATTAGTCAGACGTAGTAGTGCATGCCTATAATTCCAGCTGCTCTGGAGGCCAAGGCACAAGAATAGCTTTAACCCAGGAGGCAGAGCTTGCAGTAAGCCAAGGTCACGCCAGTGTACTAACACGGGGGACAGAGTGAGACTCTGTCTCAAAAAAAGAAAAAAAAGGAATTTGAAAATTTTAACACCCATTTATAATTAATCAATTAAATAAAAATTACCAAACTAGAGATGGAAGGGAGCTTTTTTGACAAGATAAAAGTATCTACCAAAATCACCAATTTTAATGGTGACAAGTTAGAACCTATTTCTATGAAATTGGAAATAAGAGTATATCCTGTCATTACTATTGCCCTAGAGGTCTTAGCCAGTGCAATAAGGCAGGAAAAAGATGTAATTATTGGAAAAGAAGGAATACAACTATTATTCACAGATAATGTGACTGTTGACATAGGAAATCCAGAAGAATCTACAAATTATTGAGATTAATGAGAGTTCAGCAAAGTAGCTGGATATAAAGTCAGTAATTTAAACATTGAATTTCAATGTAATGCAACAAATAATAAACAGTTGGAAAATGTAATTTCAAAAATAATTCTATTTATGCCAGCCAAAAAAAATAAAAGGCACTTTGGGATAATTCCCTCCCTTCCCCTTTCCTCCTCCCTTCCGCTCCCTTCCCTTCCCTTTCTTTCTTTCTGGATTTTTTTTTTTTTTTTTTTTTTTTTTTTTTTTTTTTTTTAAGACAAAGTCTTGCTCTGTCACCCAGGCTAGAGTTCAGTGGCATAATCATAGCTCACTGCAGCCTGGACTCAAGGGATCCTCTCACCTCAGCCTTCTGAGTAGCTAGGACTGTCAGCATGCACCACCACACTATTTTTAATTTTTATTTTTCTGTAGAGGTAGGGTCTTGCTACATTGCCCCACTGGTCCCAATCTCCTGAGCTCAAGTGATCCTCCCACCTCTGCCTCCCAAAGTGTTGGGATTACAAGCATGAGCCACGGCACCTGGCCAATAATGATTTCATAAACATAGAAGACCTTTGTGAAGAAAATTATACAATGTTAGAGAAAAACATTAAAGTCATAAGTAGATGGAGAAACATTTTTCAGTTCATGGCTTGGAAGACTTGATATGCTGAAGATCTCAAATATCCCCCACCTGAGCTATAGACTTAATACAATTTCAATCAAAATCCCAACTGGATTTTTCAAGGAACTGAACAAGTTGATTCTAAAATTTATACGGAAGAACAAAGCCCCAAGAATGGCCAAGACATTCCTGAAGAAGCCCGAAGTAGGGCAGTTTGCCCAGACAGTGTTGTCGAGTTATTTGGATTATGGCATATGCTGTTGGCACAGAGAAACTGACCAGTGAAGCAGAATGAAAAGCTCAGAAACAAACCTAAACACGTTTGGTAACCTGATCGGTGATTGCAGTGGCTTTGCGGGCCACAGGAGAAAGGAGGGTCGAATCTGTCAAAGATCTCAGAGGAAAGCGTCCCTTATGTCCCATCACAGACAAAAATAAGATACAAATAAATTAAATATGTAAATGAGAAAGGCACATCTTTCAAACTTTTATGAAAAAGTATGGGGGGATGTTCTCGTGACCTCCAAGTGAGGAAGTACTTTCTGGACAAGTACAATTGTAGAAGATAAGGTTGGTAAATATGACTATAGTAAACTGCTGTTCATTAAATTCACTCTCAACAAACAAATCACAAATGAAGAAGACAAGAGCAGCACTGTAACAAAGGATTACAATGCAGAAAACATAAATAACTTCTATAACTAATTTGAAAAAAACAAGCAACCTTACAGAAACAAGTTTGACATTAAAAAGGGATCTTCCATCCCCCAAGACATAAACAACAATCCTTTTGATTTTTGGTCGTCTCTTGAGTTTTGTGCTACAAGAAAGAGAAAAATCTGTATTTTACCCAAGAGTCCTCTGACTTGAGAAATGGGTCACTAAGTTCTTTGAGCAATGCTTTGAAGGAGGGGGGCAGGGTGGTGCAGAGGTGGGGAGGTATATCAATTCCAATGCAGGTACCCTGACTCCAGAGGAGATGTGAGGTGAGATAGTCAAACTGTTTTGTAAACAGGAAAATAAAAATTCTAGTTTTATAATTGCCTTCTAGAATACAGTAATTATTAAGTTAATGGGATTAACATATGTACAAAGGACTTTACAAAGGGTGGTTTTATCAGTGGTAGGGTAGGGTCCCTTCCCAGCAAGAGTTATCCTGCTTCCGTATCTTGGCTCTACTGTGCGCTCGAAGCCTCTGGAGGCAAACAGGATGGACTGAGAGCAAATGAGCCTGTGATGGTGAGCTGAGACAGCAGCGGGGAGCAAGCTGGGGACACTGAGCTTCAGGTTCCTCTCCTATGGAAATGGAGTGACAACAGCCACCCCAGAATGTGATGAGATCGCTTGTGTCACCTGGGTAGCGCACAGCCTGGCACATGGTATTAACAGTATCTCAGTCAAGTCCTATCCCCTCCTTCTTTCTTGGGAGCCATCTGCTGAGGTTTCAGTTCCTCCTGCCCTCTTAGCCTCCTTTGCATGTCCCCCTTTTCCTCCTCTTCTCCCTTCTACCTTCCACAAATATTTAGCTAGCAGTTTCCAGGTACACGCTGAGTTCCAAACCCCAAATAAGGATGCAGGTGAATGCATCACAGAGCCACAGCCGTGAGAGCTGTTAGATCTGGGAGGGACTGCCATAGTCATGACGAAGATTAACATCAATAAAATAAACAATCACAAGAATGAAACTTGCTGCAATTTAGCCGTCACTGAACCTGTGCCAAGGCTTGCCTACTTTATCCCATTTAATCCCCATTCTTTCCCTAGGACCCCGGCAGCATTGTTACGTACAGTTTGTGTATCTTGCTGAGGTCACAAGGCTTGCAGTAGCCGGAATGTGCATTTGCTGTAGATCTGTCAGTTACCACAGCGCAGTGGTTGGGATCATGGCCTCTTGGCTGGCATTCCCATGCCTATCACCCACCAGCTTTTGAACCACGGGCGTGTCCTCTGACTGCTGTGAGACTCAGATGTCTTCATATTAAAATGGGGCTAGGCAGGGCACAGTGGATCACATCTGTAATCCCAGCACTTTCGGAGGCTGAGGTGGGCAGATTGCCTGAGGTCACAAGTTCAACACCAGCCTGGCCGACATGGTGAAACCCCCATCTCTACTAAAAATACAAAAATGAGCTGGGCGTGGTGGTAGGCTCCTGTAGTCCCAGCTACTTAGGAGACTGAGGCAGGGGAATAACTTGAACCCAAGGGGTGGAGGCTAGTGAGCCAAGATCATACCACTGCACTCCAGCCTGAGCAGCAGAGTGAAACTCCATCTAAACAAAACAAAACAAACGCCAAAAAACAAAAAACAAAGAAGTCACACCCTCTTCTGTGTTCTGAGGGACTTCCAACACGGGTTACCAACTGCACTGCCTACAGGGACCAGGCAAGTGGTGTCCCCCCACTGAGGCTGGCAGGGAAGACCCACACATGCTAGCTGTAAAGAGAACACTGATTGTCACCTACAGGATGTGGGCCCAGGCCTGCCAGATCCAGCTTTCCAAGAGAAACTGGATATTCAGATTTTTGTGTAAAATCTACTTTTTTTCCCCAAAGACATCCAGGCTGGAAGAAGTCTGTGTGCTGCTGAAGGTGTGACTAGGACTCAGCCCATGGCTGACCTAGTTCTGTGGCTCCCCAAGCCCATGGTGATGGCGACAGTGACAGTGACGGTGATGTTCTCACATTGATAAACAGGGGTTTATTTGCAACCTGGATGGTCCCAGGATCATCCCATCAACAACAACAATAATCATAACAAGCAATTAGATAGCAGTTACTCTGTGCCAGGCCCAACTCCAAACGCTTTACATGAATTGGCACTTTTAATCCTCACAAATTGTGTCCCAGACACCGTGCTAAGCTCTTGATGTATTTTTAGCTAATAATGGAATCCTTGCAAAAATGCTCTAAAGCTGACGTTAGCCCCCCCACCCCGCTTTTTTTTTGTGACAGCCTCCCTCTGTCACCCAGGCTGGAGTGCAGTGGTGCAATCCTGGCTCATTGCAACTTCTGCCTCCTGGGTTCAAACGATTCTCTTTCCTCAGCCTTCCGAGTAGCCTGGCTAATTTTTGTGCGTGTGTGTTTTTTAATAGAGACAGGGTTTCATCATGTTGACCAGGCTGGTCTTGAACTCCTGACATCAAGTGATCCGCCGCCTCAGCCTCCCGAAATGTTGGGATTACTGGTGTGAACCACTGTACCCAGCTGAGGGTGTGACTTCTTGCATGGTTCAACAAGGGTAAGGAGAACTTTTAAGAGAAGGTGACATTTCCTTTCAGAAAATTATGAGACATAGCATACCTACTGAACATAAGATAGATACCCATAGTTGAAAGAATAAGAAGACCTGTGTGCAGTGGCACATTCCTGCAGTCCCAGCTATTCAGGAGGGACGATCACTTGAGGCCAGGAGTTTGAAGCTGCAGTGTGCTATGATCATATCTGTGAATAGCTGCTGCTCTCCAGCTTGGGGAACATAGTGAGACCCCCACTGTAATTATCTGTTTTATAATTAAAAACAGTTAAGAAAATGTACACTCATTTACCTATTACCCAAGTTGAGAAATTGAACATCTCCAGGATCTCAGAAACTTGGTACCTTTTTGGTCCCTGGCCCGGCAGCATCAGCCTGCTGTTGGGGCTCATTGGAAATGCAGCATCCCCAGCTCCTCCCCAGCCCTAGGGAATCAGGTGATACGTGTTCATATTACAGCTGAAAGGCTACCCCTGCAGCGCCATGTGCAATTCTCAGCTGTGCCCTCTGTCTCCTGACACCAGAAGAGTCTCTATACAACTTGTAGCAGCTTTCCCACTTGTGTTGGTATTTCCCCAGAATCCTGTTTAATTTTGAACAGCAGCATGAATGTGGCTGTCTCTGGGGCAAGTCCCTTTCAGCTTCCCATTGAGCTCTGTGGAAAGGATGTCATAGGGAGGGCAAATGTGGCCCCCTCTTTGACCCCATGAGGCATCTGGAGGGCCTGCCATGTGAGTAGGGACAGGAGTCAGCAAGTGGATACTCTGTAGTTTCTGCTTGCAAGCTCAAGAGCAGGTCAAAGCAGAAGACTTCTGGGGGCTGCCATGAGTGTCTCCACTGGACCCAGACCCTGCTGGGGAGAACAGAAACGTCATCAGCTCATGGTGAAGAGCAAGGTCGGGCCAGGCCAGGCTTGCCACAGTAGTGCTTTGACAGTGGGGATCTTAGTGATGGCACTGTGGACAACCCGCTTGGGAGTACTCAGGATGGGGTCGAGGTGAGGGGCGTGCATCGAACCAAGGGGAGCAGCTAGTCCAGATTGGCCCCTTCGTTGAAACAAACTCCATGTTGCTTCCACCTTTCTGGCTCTTGCCATTGTGTGGAATGGTCTTCTTCTTTTTTTATTGAGACGGAGTCTTACTCTGCTACCCAGGCTGGAGGGCAGTGACTCGATCTTAGCTCACTGCAAGCATTGCCTCCTGGGTTCAGGTGATTCTCCTGCCTCAGCCTCCGAAGTAGCTGGGACTACAGGCACACACTATCATGCCTGGCTAATTTTTATATTTTTAATAGACATGGGGTTTCACCAGTGTTGGCCTCGAACTCCTGACCTTGTATTCTACCCACCTTGGCCTCCCAAAGTGCTGGGATTACAGGCATGAGCCACTGTGCCTGACCAGAATGGTCTTCTTTAAAAATCCCTTTACTGGCCAAGTGCAGTGGCTCACACCTGTAATCCCAGCCCTTTGGGGAGCTGAGGGAGGAATGCGTGAGGCCGGGAGTTTGAGACTAGCCTGTTCAACACAGTGAAACTCCATCTCTACAAAAAGGAGAAAGTTAGCCAGGTATGGTAGCGTACACCTATAGTCCCACCTACTTAGGAGGTGGAGATGGGAGGATTGCTTGAGCTCAGGAGTTTGAGGTTGCAGTGAGCTATGATGACACCACTGCACTCCAGCCTGGGGACAACAGTGCAAGACCTTGTCTCTAAAAAAAAATCCCTTTAATGTAACTTAGTGGGATTCTTTAAGGAAGTAGAATTAAAAATGTTCAGGTTGGTGGCTTGTGCCTGGAATCCCAACACTTTGGGAGGCTGAGGTGAACGGATTTCTTGAGGCCTGGAGTTCAAGACCAGCCTGGGCAACAGAAGTAAGACCCCATCTCTACAAAAACTTAACAAAACTTAAAGAAAGAAAAAATAACAGAATGTGTTCAGTCTGCCCTCTTAAGCCCAGAATGCCTTGGCCAGGTCTTTGGACAACAAGGAAGGCTCAGGAAGGTGTTCAGGAAACAGCTCCTGAAGGGCAGCGTGCGTGAGGGGTGGCTGATGGTGTGTTCCTTTCAAAGAACTGCTATAAAGTGCCACAAATAACCCAGCTTTATTCTCTCATAGATCTAGAGGCTGGAAATCCAAAATCAAGATGTGAGCAAGGCTGTGCTTGCCCTGAGATGCTGGGTAGAATCATTCTGTTTGTCCTCTTCTCTTTTTTTTTGAGATAGAGTCTCACTCCCTCACCCAGGCTGGAGTGCAGTGGTGTGATCTTAGCTCACTGCAACCTCCACCTTTTGGGCTCAAGCAATTCTCATGCCTCAGCCTCCAGAGTAGCTGGGATTATAGGCAGGTACCACCATGCCCAGCTATTTTTTTTTTTTTTTTTTTTTTTGTGGTATTTTTAGTAGAGTTTCACCATGTTGGCCAGGCTGGTCTCAAACTCTTGGCTGCAAGCCATCCTCCTGCCTTGGCTTCCCAAAATGCTGATATTACAGTTGTGAGCCAGTGGCCAGACCCTCTCTTCCACTCCTAAGGATATCAGTTATTGGATGTGTGACCCACCTAACCCAGTAAGACTTCATCATAACTAGTAACATCGGCAAGGGCCCTATTTTCAAATACGCTCACATTTTGAGATCCCAACTGGATATGAATTTTGGGGGACATTAGTTATCCCAATGCAGATGTGTGGCTGGATCTCGGGGGGGTGACAAGGCGAGGTGACAGGAGACAGCCAGAAAGCGGATGAAGGGCTCTGTTCAGGTTGGTGGCTCATGCCTGTAATCCCGTGGAGGGTTTTAAGGTTGACAGTGATGATGCAGGTTTGTTTTAGAACAGGCAACGTCCTGCCCTGCCCCCACACCCTTTTCTATATGTCTCCATGTTTTTCTTTGCCTATGATGAGCTGTCCCGTCTCTCCTGTTCCTTTTTTTTTTTTTTTTTTTT
>NW_016107367.1:8576224-8579079 GCF_001604975.1 Cebus imitator | reverse complement strand
AGATGGAGTTTTGCTCAGTCACTCAGCCTGGAGTACAGTGGCTCGATATTGGCTCACTGCAACCTCCACCTCTGCAGTTCAAGCAATTCTCCTGCCTCAGCCGCCTGAGTATCTGGGATTACAGGTGCGAGCCACCATACCCAGCTAATTTTTGTATTTTAGTAGAGACGGGGTTTCACCGTGTTGGTCAGGCTAGTCTCAGACTCTTGACCTCGTGATCCACCTGCCTCAGCCTCCCAAAGTGCTGGGATTACAGGAGTGAGCTACTGTGCCAGCCCGAACTGTCCCATTCTTCTAGGCTCATACCAGCGCCTCTGGGGACAGTCTCTGGCCAGCCCTGGTGAGTCCACCTCCCAGCCCCTGCTCAGGCGTCCCTGGTCCTGGGCTTACGGAGCTTGGCTGGCTTGGGCTCTGCAGCATAGCCTCTCTCTCCACGTTGTGCTGGGGCACCTTGGGGGCTGGGACCAGTTCTCATTCATTTCTTTACCCCCTGCACCCAACAAGGAGAGGGCACAGTGGATGGGACATAGAATGGGGACCTGAGAAGATAAGACTCAGAGCCAGTGCATCAGCCTGTCGTGGTCATTTTCCAAAGGGGTGTTTTCTGCATTACTGTGAGTGATTCTTTTTTTCCAGATGACAGATTTTGTACAGTCCCTCTCTGAAGTTATGAAATTAAACGTCCTTCTAAACGTGCGCCTGTCCCTCAGCAGCCAGAAGAAGGGATGTCCACCTTTGGAGGCTGCTCACCCCTTTGTCCCAGGCTCTGAAATCCGCACCTGCCTGGCCTTTTGGCCAGCAGCCCCCATGTTCCAGGCCACCTGTGGCTGAGACCCCTCTGTTTGCAGCCCTCCTCTTTGATGACAGGTCCCCACATTTCTAAGACAAGGCATGGCCATAAAACCAACTGTCTGCAGCCATTTAGTCTAGGCATGGTTAATGCCAGAACTGGCTTCCAAATTGACAGTTAATGAGGGAAAATGACGAGGGGCGTGTTAACAGATGCAGGCTCAAGGTAATAAACAGGCCATTAAAGTCAGGTAGTAAACAGCTTGCCAAGGACCATTTATGAATTTATTTTTTTGAAGGAGAAAAAAATTAACCAACAAGATTTGTGCCCTTTGGTGACCGGGTCCGACCGGCAGTAGGAAGAAGTGAGAGATTCTTGAGGAGACAGATAATATCTAAGGAGGCCTCCCCAGGCTGGGATGTGAGGATGTGCGGGTGGAGCCAGGGACGTGGGCTCACAGTGGACTCGCTGTGGGTTCCCATGGGCAGGCTGTGGTTTCATCTGTTCTTCATGCCCTTGGATGCTGGATGGAGTGTCAGGAATCCCAGCAGTGATCCCTGTTCTGTCTCTGGTTGTCGCTGGGATCTAGAGGAAGTTACCTGATTTTCCAGGTCCTCCCGGCTACAAAGACCAGGATGGACTCCAGGATCGCTGTAGGGCCTGTGCTGTTAGTGTCCCTCAACCCCCCTCTAAAATTCATGTCCTTGCTAGAACTTCAGAATTTGACTGGCTGGGCACAGTGGCTCATGCCTGTAATCCCAGAACTTTGGGAGGATGAGGTCGGTGGATCACCTGAGATCAGGAGTTTGAGACTAGCCTGGTCAACGTCATGAAATCCTGTCTCTACTAAAAATACAAAACTTAGCCGGGCTTGGTGGCAGGCACCTGTAATCCCAGCTACTCAGGAGGCTGAGGTAGGAGAATCACTTCAATCTGGGAGGTGGAGGTTGCAGTGAGCCGAGATCACGCCACTGCACTCCAGCCTGGGTTACAGAGTGAGACTCTACCTCAAAAACAAACAAAAACAAAAAATAAAAAATTTGGCTTTATTTGGAAATAGAGTTATTACAGATGTAATTAGTTAAAAAGAGGCCATGCCAGGGCAGGTTGGGTCCTTAATCCAGCATGACTAGCGTCCTCACAGGAAGGTAGAAGGTTCAGAGACACAGGGAGAATGGCTTGTGACAGCAGAGGCAGAGACTGAAGTGATGCATCTATAAGCCAAAGAAAGTCAAGGATTGCTGGCAACTACCAACGAGGAAGAGGTAAGGACAGATTCTCCCCAGTACCTTCAGAGAGAGCCCAGCCCTACCCACAGCTTGATTTCAGACTTCAGCCTCCAGCACTGTGAATAAATTTCTGTTGTTCTAAGTCATCAAGTCCAAGGGACTTTATTATGGCATCCCCGGAAATGAAGACAAATCTGTAGCTCTGTGGAGCAGGGTGGCTCACGCCTATAATCCCAGCACTTTGGGAGGTTGAGGCAGGTGGATCACCTGAGGTCAGAAGTTCAAGACCAGCCTGGCCAGCATGGTGAAACTCCATCTCTACCAAAAATACAAAAATCAGCTGGGTGTGGTAGCAGGCGCCTATAATTCTAGCTACTCAGGAGGCTGAGGCAAGAGAATCACTTGAACCCGGGAGGCGGAGGTTGCAGTGAGCCAAGATCGTGCCATTGCACTCCAGGCTGAGTGATAATAGCAAAACTCCATCTCAAACAAACAAACAACAACAACAACAACAAAAACAAATCTACAGCTCTAAAACCTCTGTGAAGGGTGCAGATGAAAGTGGATTTCTGACGTGCCGGGCATGGTGGCTCATGCCTGTAATCCTAGCAGTTTGGGAGGCCAAGTCAGCTGGATTGCCCATCTATGGATATACATGGAGACGTAGATTCTAGAATGTTACCCAGAGGCAATGGCGCCCAGCTTTCTGATATAACTGGAAGCCTGAGACCTGGATAGGAAAGTGACTTCCCACTCCCAAGGTCACCCAACAGGTCAAGGAGGTCAAGGCAGAGGCCCCACTGGCTCCTTTTTTTTTTTTTTTTTTTTTTTTTTTT
>NW_016107367.1:8574982-8576134 GCF_001604975.1 Cebus imitator | reverse complement strand
TGAGGCAGAGTCTTGTTCAGGCTAGAGTTTAGTGGCACAATCTCAGCTCACTGCAACCTCTGCCTCCCAGCTTCAAGTGATTTTCCTGCCTCAGCTTCCTGACTAGCTGGGATTACATGTGCACGCCACCATGCCTGGCTAAATTTTATATTTTTAGTAGATGCAGGGTTTCTCCATGTTGGCCAGGCTGGTCTTGAACTCCTAACCTCAAGCGATCCACTCGTCCTGGCCTCCCAAAGTACTGGGATTGCAGGTGTGAGCCAGGGGTTCTGGCCTTGCTCCTTTTCCTTATGCTTTGCTGCCAACATCATTCAGTAAGTGCTTGTGATCCCTAAAGCGTCAGGCTCTGTGCGAAGGGCCAACAGGGAGGGAAATCCTGTGTCTGTCCTCCCCACCTGTAGTGGGTTGAATCATGGACCCCCAAAGAGATATGGCCAAGCCCTTTGGGTTTATCTTTGGTAAAAGGTTCTTTGTAGAAGTAATTAAGAATCTTGAGATGGGATTCTCATGGATTATCCAGATGGGTCCCAAATTGACTGATCAAGAAATCTTTTTAAGAGACAGAGCGGAGGAGACAGAGGAGACAACCATGGGAAGAGAGAGGTGGTATCAGAGAGACGCAGCTACGAGGGGTGCCTGGAGCCACCAGAAGCTGGAGGAAGCCGGGAAGGATTCTCCCCTGGAGCCTCCAGAGGGAGCCTGCCCTGCCAACACCCTCGTTTAGGATTGCTGGCTCCAGAGCTGTGAGAGTAAATTGTTGCTTTAAGCCGTCCAGCCTGTAGTAATTTATTATGGCAGCTCTGGTAAACTAATGCCCCGCCCAGAGCCAATGAAGAAAGATACGTCACCAGCAACCATCGCCACCACCATTAGAAAATATTAAAAATGAATACAGCGCCGAGCCCCTCTAACTCTTTTAACTCGCTTAATCCTCTAAACACATCTGAGGCAGGTACAATATTATCCTATTTTATAGGTAAGCAAACCAAAACTCAGAGAGGCCAGGAAGTCAGAAAATGAAATAAACCTCGGTTTGCTCCTGACCTCAGTTTGCACTTGATTTTAGTGCTGGACTGTGCAACACTGGGGGCTAGTCAGCAGCTTCTCCTTAGATCCTTTCTCTAAGCCAACTTTTTTTTTTTTTTTTTTTTT
>NW_016107367.1:8560777-8574772 GCF_001604975.1 Cebus imitator | reverse complement strand
TTTTTGGCGTTTTTAGTAGAGACAGGATTTTACCATCTTAGCCAGGCTGGTCTTGAACTCCTGACCTTGTGATCCACCTGCCTTGGCCTCCTGAAGTGCTGGGATTACAGGCGTGAGCCTCCACGCCTGGCACCGCCAAGCCAACTTTGTATAGAGACCTTACCCAGGCCAGTGGCTGTAGGGAAGCTAAGTCAGCCAAGAAATAATAATAATACCAACAACAGCAAGAAGTATTTACTGAGCATCTACTATGTGCCAGGCACTGAACAAAGTATATCCACAAATTGCTTCATTTTCTCCACCTAACAGCTCTACAAAGCAACAACTATTATTATTATCCTATTTCACAGATGGGAAAACTAAGGCTTCCAATACAGGCCTGTCTGGCCAGAGTTCATGTTCTCAAGTGACCAGCCTCACTGCAGGTGCCTCTAAGAGGGGCACAGGACATTGGCTGGAGCACTTGCACACAGCTTGAGTATCATGCTCTTCTTATGTCTTCCACTAAAGCTCTTAGAACATCATGAGGTGAGGCCAGGCATGGTGGCTCATGCCTGTCATACCAGCACTTTGGAGGGCAAAGGCAGGCGGATCACTTGAGACCAGGAGTTCAAGACCAGCCTGGCCAACATGGAGTAGTCCTGTCTCTACTAAAAATACAAAAATTACCCAGGCATGATGGTGGGTACCTATAGTCTCAGCTACTTGGGAGGCTGAGGCAGGAGAATTGCTTGAACTCTGGAGGTGGAGGTTGCAGGGAGCTGAGATCATACCACTGCACTCCAGCCTGGGCGACAGAGTGAGACCCTATCTCCAATAAAAAAAAGTGTAGGGTGATCACTTGTTCATTTAACTTGTTCGTTTTCCTGTGCTGGAATGGGACCTCACCGAGGGCAGGGAGCAGGCCTGGGGCACCGCCTACTTTGTCTCCATTTGTTTTATGAGTCCAGTGCTTGGTGCTGAGAAGGAGCTCAGCAACACTGGAGGACTAACCCAGTACCTGTCTCCCTCACCAAACTCTGAACCCTTTGGATTCAAGATCCACCCCTGGCACCAGCGTCTAGCGTAGCTGGAGACCGAGAGTCTGCATAGCAAAGGACCTCAAAGCAGCTGTGGAAACATAAATGTGGAGAAGACAGAAACCCAAGGGGAAAGTCCTCCCAATCACAAATACCCCTATTTTTGGGCCTGATACATGTGAATGAAAATGGCACTTAATTGGCAAAAACCAAAGCTGTCATCACCTAATCCAGAGCCCGACAATAGGTTATCAGTGCCTTCCACTTAGACTCTGCAGCAATGGTGCGGCTGCCTAGGAGATGTGGGCAGTTGGAGATGTCCACAGGCATCTGTCTGTCTGGGGAGCAGCTGCGGACTTGGTGATTCTGTTGGGGAAGTCTGCCGCCATGGAGGGCGCTCAGGTACATAGGAAGCCTTCATTTCCAGTAAGGCAGACACCCCCGTTTGTCTCTGTTGCCAAAAGAAGGGTCATCATTGTTCTCTTAGGTCCTGCACTTAACAGCTTGCAGAACATTTCCACGTTCACAAGTCTCCCATGACTGCAGGGATGGGGACAGATTGGACTGTAGCCCTAGTGTCGTGGTTGAGGGAACGGAGGCCCGGAGGGCAGCCTAGTCACGAGCTGTCTCCTGCCTTCTCACAAAGTGGTCGCCAGTGTTGCTTCCCATGTCCAGGTGTTGTGGGATCTGGGGGGGCGTCAATTTTTCTGGGCAGAAACCTCTGTGGCCATGGCACTTTTGCCTGAATTCTTGGCTTGCATCCAGGAAGAATGAGGTATGCAGACAAGTGAAGGGAGAAGAAAGAAGAAAGAAGAAGAACAAGGAGAAGGAGGACAAGGACAAGGGGAGGGAGTAGATCTAAGAGGACTGCCTGCAGGAGCCACAGCCTTGCCCACCTGCCACCTAGCAGTGAGGGAGGTGGGCCGTGGACACCCGCCCTCCCTCTCCTGCTGTCTCTGGTCCTTATCCTGCCTCCCATGGCCAAACCCCACAGGAAGCTGGAGGGCAAGGCACCCGGGGGATGCCTTCCAGGAGGGTCAGCCTCAGAGCGAGCAGGAAGGGTGGCCAGTGTGGGAAATCCAGCAGGGAGGCATAAAGCAAGGCGCAGGTGCCCATACTTGCCCATTCTACGAGCTGCCACCTGCAGTGGCTTTGGCCCCTTCCCTGCCTCAGATAATCTAATTTAGTAGGTCTGTGAGATGTTTCCAGGATCTGCCTTTTATTTTATTTATTTAAAATTTTCTTTTTAAAATTATTTTCTTCTTTTGAAATACATATTTCAAACTTTATTTTTTATTTTTTGATACAGGTCTGGCTTTGTTGCCCAGGCGACTGTGCAGTGGCACAAACATGGCTCACTTCAGCCTCTACCTCCTAGGCTCAAGCCATCCTCACACCTCAGCCTCCAAAGTAGCTGGGACTATAGCACCATCACCTCTGGCTAACTTTGGAATTTTTTTTAGAGATGGGGTTTTGCCATGTTGCCCAGGCTGGTCTGGAATTCCAGAGCTCAAGTGATTTACCAGCCCCAGCCTCTCAAAGTGCTGGGATTACAGGCATGAGCCACTGTGCCCATCCTTCTTTTCTTTTTACTTGTAAATTCCTTGCACAGTAGAATCTGCTTTTTATTTTTATTTTCATGTATTTATTTATTTATTTTTGAGACAGAGTTTCATTCTTGTTGCACAGGCTGGATTGCAATGGCACAATCTCCACTTACTGCAACCTCCACCTCCCGGGTTCAAGCAATTCTCCTGCCTCAGCCTCCCAAGTAGCTGGGATTATAGGCATACACCACCGCATCCGGCAAATTTTTTGTATTTGGTAGAGATGGGGTTTCACCCTGTTGATCAGGCTGGTCTCTTGACTTCAGGTGATCCATCTGCCTTGGTCTCCAAAAGTGTTGCTTTTATTAATTAATTAATTAATTTATTTATTTATTTATTTTTGGGACGGAGTTTCGCTCTTGTTACCCAGGCTGGAGTGCAATGGCGCGATCTCGGCTCACCGCAACCTCCACCTCCTGGGTTCAGGCAATTCTCCTGCCTCAGCCTCCTGAGTAGCTGGGATTACAGGCACGCGCCACCATGCCCAGCTAATGTTTTGTATTTTTAGTAGAGACGGGGTTTCACAGTGTTGACCAGGATGGTCTCAATCTCTTGACCTCGTGATCCACCCGCCTCGGCCTCCCAAAGTGCTGGGATTACAGGCTTGAGCCACCGCGCCCGGCAAGTGCTGCTTTTAAAAAATCAGTGCTCTTGGGTGGATTTTAAGAGCAATGTCAGCACAATGTCAGCATGCTTATGAGCAGCAGGTTTTGATATCAGACCTCAAGGGGAGCTCTGGTATTATCCTACTTCTGCTGTGACCTTGGGCGACTTCTATATGTGAGACCTCAGTTTCCCTATTAGTAAACAGAAGGGTCTGGAGTCTTCCAGACTGAGGTGCAAGCCATGAAGCCAGCCCTGTTAACTCTTATTGAAGCTGTAGAGGGAAGATAGTGGTGGCGTGGGGGCCGCTGTTCATTCCCCAGCTCTGGATGTCCCTCGGCTCTTTGCAGTTGACAAAAGATCCCTCTGAAAGAGGGATCAAGTCAGCTGCTCAGAGAAACACTGCTGCCCTCCAGGGCAGTCTGGGAAATGTATGCTGTCTTGATGGCAATGCCTGAATGTACGACATTGATGTTGGGCACTCACGACAGACATGGAGTTTAGAGGGAGGGGTAGGTTTCTGTGGAATCAGGGTATAGCCACCCCTCACCTATTTGCCTCTATGGCAAAAAGGGGCTGGCCAGATGATGATGAGTGATAGCTTATAATCCTCGGGGAGCCTCACAGGGCTTCCAGTACCCCTTACTTTGGTTGCAGGACACCTAGGTAGATGCAGCAATGACCTCCAAAGGGAAGGGCTGCAGAGCAGTCTGTCCCCAAAGGAGATTGTGTCCCAAGAGGCTTCCATGCCTACTTCCCTGAACAATTCCCACAAGGACAGCAGAGGGGAGCACTCTCACCTCCATTGCCCTGGGCCCAGGGACATGAGTGCAGGGCCGGCCTCCTCTTTCCCCCATATGTTGTCAGGGGGTCTCATTTATCATTTTTTTTCTCTTTTTAGAGATAAGGTCTCACTCTGTCACCCAGGCTGGAGTCCAGTGGTGCTGTCACGGCTCACTGCAGCCTCAAATTTCTGGGATCAAGTGATCCTCCCACCTCAGCCTCCCTAGAAGCTGGGGCGTACAGGTGCAAGGCACTGTGTTGGGCACTAGGGTCTCATTTATCTTTTATCCTGAGAGCCCAGCACGGGAGAGGGTTCCAGGAGAGGGGCTGGCAAATAGATGAACACAAGACCTGCTTGTGTTTTCCTTGGTTGTTGCCAGAGCCTAAGGAATGCATGTTACTTCTCCAGCCTTGAATCTTGCTGGCAGCGACTCCTACCGCCTTCCCTACCACCCAATGGAAATCCAGTTACCATTTTGTAGCTGATTCTCGCACATCCTCTAGTGGTTGAAAAGGGCTCCAACAGAATTAAAAGAGCCTCCTGGGAACCAGGCCTAGGGGCAGGGATCCATCATCCTCAGTGTCTGTGATTCCGCCTGCAGTTACTGCTCTTACTGATAGCAGTTAGCTCTAAGGAGACTCGGAGACGTTGGGCAGCTTGCCATGTTCAGTGAATGAGCAGCCTCGTCCCTCCTGGCATCTCTGCCACCACCCGCTGCTGCTGGCCACCATCTCTCCCTCCCCCAGGGGCCCATTATTTTCTCCCTTCGTTCCTGAGAAGAGAGCATCTTCTGTCTTCAACTTCTCGCACTTTTCCCTCTCAGACTTTTCATCTTCCTGTCTCTGGTTTGTCATCCTCCTTGCCCAGCTGTGGGCACTCTGAGGGGTCTAAGAATCTTCCCAAGGGCAGTGTGCCATCTGGATGAATTGAGCTACCATTGCCTGAAGCCTGGTGGGCCAGTCCTTGACCAAACCATGAATGCAGCAGCCTTGGAGGAATTCATGGTCCTTGTAAACTCTGTACCTGAAAGCTCCCTGATTAGCTTCCCACTAGACCCCATCCTCTTCCTTACCCTCCAGACTGTGCTGCTAGTTAAAAGCATTCTTCCCACTACTCAGACTCATGGGGGCAGAGGCAGGGGGCAGGCGGAGCCCAGGACTTTAATTTAGGTTAGTCTGAGTCCAGAGCTCAAGTGCTCAAGCTCTTAACCACTCCACGAAAGGAACAAATTGATGATTAGGAGTATATTGGTTGTTGTGTTTTTTTAAAACAACAAATCTTTATATATAGATAGATGTATATAAATATATTTGAAGATTTTCCATCAGTCAGCCACAGGCTTCCCCTACAATCATGCCGTGGTGTCCCTGTTGATGTTCTCAGAGCCCACTACAAAGAGAAGCTCTTGTTTGAAGCCCGACGTTGAGTCACGCAGCACTTGCACCCTGGTATTAAGCTGAGTCATGCCAGGTTTTATGTTTCCAAAGCACTGAGAAGCTCCTTGGTTGGCATTTCCCACCGTTAGGGACACTGTCAGAGCCTCTGAGCCAGGGATGCTCCCTGCCTTGTGTTTATATATTCCCCAAATGTTTATTTTGCACCTAGAGGCTGTTGTAGACTGGGGTACAGCAGGGAACAAGACAGATGAGCTCCTTGCCCTCCTGAGGCTGGTACACAAATGGGAGAAAGCATGATTACAACAAAAGGGCATTTCCGAGTGTGACAGCATTAGGAAAAAATATGACTTATATGATGTATGATAAGGGTGGGAGGCAACGCCAGCCAGAATGGCTGGGAGAGGCTTCTTTAGTGTAAGGACAATAAAAGTGTGAAAAAAAGCAACCCAAGTGGAGGGATGAGCAGGGGACTACTGCAAAGGCCCTGAGGGAGGAGCCCTGGAGGAGGCCCATGAGCCTGGAGCAGCGTGGACGAGGGGAGCAGGGTTAGGAGGGGAGGTCAGAGAGCAGGCAGCAGCCAGGTCACTCTGGGTCTTGAGAGACGCGTTAAGTAGCTTGAATTTTGTTTGAGATCAGTGGGCATTTATCTTACTGGGTATGCCACAAATGCCCGGCTCTGATCATTCATTTATTACACGGGCAATTTCTCAAGATTGTGTTTGTAGCCAGCAAGCTTGAGGGGTAAGGTTCTATCTCTTTCCGTGTCAAAGAGCAGGCTTATTTCCTGCTTGCAATAAAATGGTGGGTTCCCAAGCTCAGAGCTCCTTTCCTGTAAGGGAACCCCGCAGCACATGCAGGCCTCTGTCTAGGCCTATTTGTTGCCCCTGTGGCAACTGGGGCTAAGGAAACTGAGGTGAACGTGCTATCACTCTGCCTATTGCATTCACTGTGAGTAACAACGTCTTTTGTCTCTGACCCAGGAATCTCATGTCTTCTGCCAGCATCCGTGAAACTGACATGCTAATTTGGTAGGTTGCAAATAGTGTAAAATCTCAGCTCCTTTACAGTCCCTTGGAAGGTGGTGGGAGTGGGATATGGATGGAAAGGAAGCAGAGGGACCGGGCAGGAAGCCGACTGTGGAAATGGAGTGCAGTGAGCTGATTTGGGATTATTTGGGAGGCAGAGTTTTTAGATATTGCTGATGTAGGGGATAAAGGAAAGAGAGGAATTGAGGGTGTACCCTAGTCTCTGGCTCAAGCATCTGTATGGTTGGTGGTGCTGCTTAGTGAGATGGGGAAGACTGGTGGAGGGGAAGTTTGATGAGCAAGTTTGAGGGATGAGGTTCTATTTCCCTCCATGACAAAAAGCAGGCATCTGTGACACTATCATGAAGCTGTTTTGACTGTGAGAGGTCTGAGATGACTGTGAGAGGTCTGAGATCACTGCGAGACAACCAAGGGTGGTATGATGGTCTGAAGCTCATGGAGAGGCCTGGAATAGAGATGGAGATGTGGACTTGGTGAAATGGAAGCCAAGCAATGGGATATTGGCCCATTCCAGCCAGGAACTGAGCTCTGTGTGTGTACTCTGAAGAACCTCCCGTGCTATCCCAAGTGGGGTGAGCATCTGGGTCTGAAGCTTCTTTTCTGGCTCCCAGTGCTCCCTAAACTCCCAGTAGCCACTCAGCTTCTGAAATATAGTTTATTTGGACTGATCCTGAAGAATATCATTTAGTAAATAAGAGGGAGGCCCTGTAGCCAAACGACCAGCCTTCAAGGTCCTTGGAATCCAGACTGTACCATCTACTCTCAGCTTGCCATTGAGCACATTATTTTGTTATGGCAGCCCAAGCAGACTAACAAACTATCCATCCTCAATTTTGTTCATGAATTCTTATTGTGTACTTACTCTGCATCAGGCACTGTTCTAGGCTCTGTGGACACAGCAGTTAACCAAACAAAAGTCTCTGTTATCATAGAGTTTGCATTCCAAGGCAGAGGGGACAGACAATGAACAAATAATCAATGAAGAACCACAACGCAGGGTATGGAGGGGCCTGTGCTGGGCCACCAGATGCCCATTCTTCAGAGCGGCAATCCTCATTTCCCATTCACTGGTAGTACTGGCTGCTGATTGCTGTCAGCTGAGTCTTTCTCTGCTAATTCCCCTCAGCTGAAAAGAGCCACCTCATGCAAGGTCATCCTCACTTCCCGGGGCATCTGCATCCAATGACTGCGTGATATGGGGATAAAAAGGCCTTGCCTCAATTTGGGACAATTCGAAATGGTCATCCCAGGTCTAGAGTTCCCTGTGAGAAGCTCCCTGACTGGTTTCTTGGCTTCCTTCCCATTCACATCCCAGCTTTCCACCACTTTCCAAAAGTCATCCTATCAAGAACTGGTTATGTAGTAGAGTTAGAAATTATTCAATGAACAGATAGTTGTATGGATGAATGGATGGGTGGAGGGATTGATGAATGGAGAGGGGACAGATGGATGGATGGCTAGACAGATGGACAGATAGATGAACAAATGGATGGAAAGATGGATGGAGGGCCAGGTGCAGTGGCTCACGCCTATATTCCCAGCACTTTGGAAGGCCAAAGCAGGAGCATTGCTTGAGCCTAGTTCAAAACCATCCTAGACAACATAGTGAGACCTTGTCTCTATTTGAAAAAAAAAAGAAAGAAAAATGGACAGATGGAAGGAAGGAAGGATGGATAAATGAATGAATGGGTGGATAAGCAGACAGATGGACAGATGCATGGATGGATGAATGGATCCCTTGGGCTTGCTGCATTTAACCTGCTCACTAGAAGTCCACTCTCTTTGGACCTCCTTGTTGACACAGCCAAACATCGTCTCTGCCTTGTAGCACATGGAATTGTGCTTTTCACAGGCACGTTGTGCCACTGGCTGGCCTGTCCCCCATTAGCTGTTTGAAGAGTGGTGTGATAGTGTGGAGCGCACACCAGCTCTGCACTCTGAGAGACTTGGTTCCAAGTTTGACTCAGTCATTCTATCTTAGAGAAGCTGCTGTACAGATTGTATTTTTTTAAAAGTTTATGTAAAGTGCTTACATAATGCAGGCTACATAGCCTGTGCCCATTGGGGGTCATTTCACTCCTGTCCTTCTGTCCACCTGTTTTTTTTTTTCTGTTATTCCATGTCTTGTGCCTCATCCAGCCTGAGCTTCCATTCTGAAAGCAGCAGGCACTAAAATAAAAACTATCCTAAAACTTATTTCTTTGCATCCTGCCTCTTTCCGTTTCATTAAGGGTAATCAAAGGGGAAATCCAGAGTTAGGAAAATAAAAAGACTTACAGGCAGTAACCATAAGGCATCTGCAATTGCTGATTGCTGAGCTGCCTGGCAGGCCAGGTGAAAAGGGGAATATTATCTGTTGCATAGCTCTTATTATCAGAACAGGAAGACTTCATCACCCATCTCAGGAGATCAGAAATGGAGTGTTCCACATGCCGCAGAAACAATTAAATTCCATACCCATCTAAATTTCTTGAATTGAAAGAATTTTGGAATGTTGTTCCTGAGGAAAATTTCTACGTAAAACCTAGACTGAGGCAGGGAGGAGGGGAGGATTGGAAAGAAAGGAAGTAGGTGCTGTGAAAAAATTATTATTACACAGCAGCAGAGTTAAACTAACATCTTTGATATGCTGTGCCTTTAGCTGGAGAAATGAAACTAGTGTGCACGCTGGTTGGAAAAATGCTTCCACCTAATTGCTTGGGGACAAAACACTTTATTTATAGACATTGGAGGGAAATTTGGCTCTCTTGCACTATAATACGGCAGGGAACGGGGCCAGGTAGCTGCTGTTCCCGTACGGTCTGTGTTCCACAGGGCAGGAATGTAGAACCACTTTCCATGTAAACACAGTGGGTTCTTCTCCCACTGTGTTAAAGACACTTTTTTTAAAAGACACTTTTTTTGTTTTAAATGTGAGATGCCTCTGAAGAAGAACCTGCTTAGCCATGAATGTCGAGGGTCAGGAGCCCTCTGAGTAGGTTGGTGGTGGGATTTGGGGGTGAGGGGCTCTGCCAGACCTCATTGTTCTTCCTCGTGCTTTAATTAACCCTCAAGGAGAGACGACGGATGGATTCCACCCAGCCCTCCCATTCTGGAAAGACTGCAAAAGCAATGTGACCTTCTCATGAGTTCTCTGGATTTGAGGGAAATAGGAATTTGGGACATAGTAGAGAATCTACTGCCAAATCCATGGGTCCTATGCAGCTGGACAGTCCCTTAAGAGGGTAACCTAGGGGCCAGGTGCAGTGGCTCATGCCTGTAATCTCAGCACTTTGGGAAGCCAAGGCAGGTAGATCACCTGAGGTCGAGAGTTCGAGACCAGCCTGATAAATATGGAGAAACCTTTCTCTACCAAAGATACCATATTTGCTGGGCATGGTGGCACATGCCTGTAATCCCAGCTACTCGGGTGGCTGAGGCAGGAGAATCATTTGAACCTAGGAGACGGAGGTTGCAGTGAGCCGAGATTGCACCATTGCACTCCAGCCTGGGCAACAAGAGCAAAATTCCATCTCAAAAAAAAAAAAAAAAAGAATAGTAATAACCTTTACTTAAAGTCAACTGATTACAGGTGTTACGAATATCTGCAAAATACCTCCACAGCAAGGCCTAGAGCCCTGTTTAATTGAATCGCTGGGTGCATACCAGCAGTCAACCAAGTTGACACAGAAAACTCACCAGGCTCCTGGAAGGTTTTATGCAGGTGGCATTCTCTCTGTTCACATACCTGATAGAGCTTTAAGTGACATGAGCTGGCTTACTTTGAAAAGGATTCCTCTGGCTTTCTCATGAACAGACTGGAAGGGCACAGCTGGCTGCCACCAGGGAGACAAGTCAGGAGGCCTCTGCGGAGTCCAGGCGAGGCTGCAGGGGCTGGAGGCCTGGAGCTGGGAGGGGACACTGGCTCGAAGGCTGCGATCGCACCTGCGTGGGGCTGCGCTCTGGAAGTCCAGCTGGCATTTGTTTCTGTGCTCCTGGACCACTCCAGTGTGCGTTGTGCCTGGCACACAGCAGGTGCACAGTCAATGCTTGCTGACAAGAAACATAAGAAAAAACAAGTAGCTGAGAGCATTCTGCAAACTATAAACACTGTCCATATGCTCTTTTATCACCTGCAGGCCTCCTCTGCCCCACTGCCTCCCCTTGAACTGAAGCGCCATTTGAGGAAATGCTGTGGCCCAAAACCATTTCCAGTGCGAAACAGCTTCCACGGCCCATGTTCCACGCCGCTCTCTGGCTTCCCTCGACCCTCCCTCAAGTGCAGTAGAGCAAAGGTTCCTGTCTTGAGAGATTTTTTTTTTTTTCAGATGGAGTCTCACTCTGTCACCCAGGCTGGAGTGCAGTGGCACAATCTCGACTCACTGCAACCTCTACCTTCCAGGTTCAAGAGATTCTTGATCTGCCCGCCTTGGCCTCCCAAAGTGCTGGGATTACAGGCATGAGCCACCACAGCCAGTCTCTGTTTTGTTTTTTGTTGTTTGTTTGTTTGTTTTGAGATGAGGTCTTGCTCTGTCGCCCAGGCTGGAGTGCAGTGGAGCGATCTCAGCTCACAGCAACCTCTGCCTCCTCGGTTCAAGCAATGTTCCTGCCTCAGCCTCATGAGTAGCCAGGATTACAGGTGACTGCCACCACACCTGGCGGAGTTTTGTACTTTTAGTAGAGATGGGGTTTCACCATGTTGGCCAGTCTAGCCTCGAACTGCTGGCCTCAAGTGATTCACCCACCTTGGTCCTCGAAAGTGCTGGGTTTACAGCCATGAGCCACTGTACCCAGCAAGACTATTACTTTTGATAATATGGGTGGGCCTCATCCAATCCATGGAAGGCCTAGAAGGAAAAACTGAGCTTTCCAGAAGGAAGAAATTCTGCCTCAAGACTGCAGCGTGAACCTCTGCCTGAGTTCTCAGACTTCAGGCCTGTCCTGGGAGGTTTGGATGTGTGAGGCTCCACAATCACGTGAGCCGGTTCCTTGAAATAAATCTCATCAAATACACACACACACACACAGACTGTTGGCGCTGTTTCTCTGGAGAGTCCTGACTGATACAAGCCTTCTGTTTTATTCAGAATAAATGCCCAGGTCCTCTGAGGAGCCCAGGGTTCTCTGTCCTCCTTGCCCCTCCCCTTCCATGCCCTCTAACTTCATCTCAGCACCCACTCGCTCTCATCGGGCTGCACTGCACTATGTGTTTTCTCACACAGGGCCTTGCATGTGCCATGTCCTCTGCGGCGCACTCTTCCCCACATGCCTGCATGGTGCTGGCCCCTTCACCTCTCCTCACAGTCTCCACTAAGACATCACTCTTCCTGAACACTTAAATGCTATATGCTGCCACTCCCTACTCCTTAATTCTGTTCTTTTTCCAGCTTGAACTTAGTACCCTCTGATGTAACACATCTTTACCAGCACTTAAAAAATTTTTCTTTCTCTTCGCTAGAGAATGGAAGCAACCTGAGGCAGAACTTTTGCTTATTTTGATGACTGTTTTATCCTCAGCATGAAGGTCTGTCTGGCACACAGTAGGTGCTTGTCTCAGTCAGCTCAGGCTGCCATAACAAAATACCATACACTGGGCGGTTTAAACAACAGAAATAAGTTTCTCACCATTCTGGTGGCTGGAAGTCCAAGATCAAGGTTCCAGCAGGGTTCAGTTTCTGAGGAGGGCACCCTTCCCGGCTTGCAGACAGTCACCTTGTTGCTGTGCCCTCACATGGGCTTTCTTCAGTGTGAGGGTTCCGACAGACACAGAGAAAGAGAGCTCTCTGGTGTCTCTTCCTATAAGAACATTAATCCTATTTGGCCTGGCATAGTGGTTCATACCTATCATCCCAGAACTTTGGGAAGTTGAGGCAGGAGGCTTGTTTGAACCCAGAAGTTTGAGACCAACCTGGGCAACACAGTGAGATTCCATTTCAAAAAAAAGAACATTAGTCCTATTGAATCAGGACTCCACCCTAATGACCTTATTTAACCTTAATTATCCCCTAAAACTACAGACACACAGGGGTTAGGGGTTCAACACATGAATGTGAGAGGGACACAACTCAGCCCACTGCAGTGCTCAACAAACGCATACTGAATGAATGAAAGGGCAAGGTTTAGGAAGCCACGTGCTCACAATTCAGGGGACTCCAGCCACCCTGGAAACTGCAGGAAGCTTCTAGAAGAGAGGGCTGAACCCAAAATGTGCTTCAGTGCTAATGGTGTTTTGTTATCATTCTCTCTACTTCACACATCAAAAAGCTGAGGCTCTGTGATGTTCCACACCCAGCACTGTGGGAAGGGAGGGCAGGAGGCCCAGCGCCAGGCTAGCAGTCGTGTCCAGCCAGGACACAGACCACAGCGGGTAGTTGAACAGAGATAATTTTTTTTTTTTTTTTTTTGAGATGGAGACTCACTCTGTCACCCAGGCTGGAGTGCAGTGGCATGATCTCTGCTCACTGCAACCTCCACCTCCTCGGTTCAAGCAATCCTCCTACCTCAGCCTCCCAAGTAGCTGGGATTACAGGTAAGCCCTGATCACGCCCCGCTAATTTTTGTATTTTTAGTAGAGATGGGTTTTCACCATGTAGGCCAGGCTGATCTCGAACTCCAGACCTCAAGTAATCTGCCCTCCTTGGCCTCCCAAATTGCTGGGATTACAGGTGTGAGCCACTGCGCCTGGCTGAACAGAGAGAATTTGACCCACAGAATGGTTAACTAGATCAAGTTGTTAACTGGGTAATTGCAACGGTGAAAAGACAACACTAAGGCATAATACAGGCAGCAATGGCAGAAGCAGCACCACCTCCAGGGCTGGGGGAACAAAGGAGGGTCTGAGATGATTACAACTGAGAAGCTTACAGGAGAGTCCAGTGGGTCTCAGCCCCGCACCTCTGAGGAGTGACACCAGCCCGCCTTCCGGCTAGTGTTGGCATCCTCAGGATGGGGGAGCAGAATGGGGCCGTATGTGTGAGTGCTGGAAAAGCTGTGACTGGATTCAGCCGATTCTGTAGATAAGCAGCCATGCTGGGCGATGCCTGGGGGAGAATTCCCAGCAAGGGAGGCTATGAATGTGGGTGGTTACCTTGTCTAGTCCTTTTGTGAAGGCAAGTTCCAGAGATGGGGCTTGGGAAACATGAACCAAAGAGACCAAATTTAAGAGACGAGGATGGGCAGTGTCTAGTAATGTGAACACAGGCTGACCCTTGGACCACAATTCCACTGGGTATGGACCCAAGAGAAAATGCACATATGCCCCAAAGACATGCAGAATGTTCAGAGGGGCTTTATTCCTAATCATCCTATACTAGAAACAGCCCATGTATCCATTTATTTATGGATAAATAGTGGGGTATATACAGAGAGAGAGAGTTAAATATTAATACTACACAATAATGAGACGGAGTCGTGCTCTGTCAGCCAGGCTGGAGTGCGATGGAGCGATCTCGGCTCACTGCAACCTCCGCCTTTGGAGTTCAAGTGATTCTCCCTGCCTCAGCCTCCCGAGTAGCTGGGATTACAGGCACCTACCACCATACCTGGCTATTTTTTTTTTTT
>NW_016107367.1:8536894-8559197 GCF_001604975.1 Cebus imitator | reverse complement strand
CAGGTCCTTGCTATTGTAAACAGTGCTGCAATGAACATTCGTGTACACGTGTCCTTATAGTAGAACGATTTGTAATCCTTTGGATATATACCCAGTAATGGGATTGCTGGGTCAAATGCCTGGCCTGAAACTTACTTTAAAAAACGAGTCAAGAGGAGGATCTTCAAATCCAAGTGTGAACAGGGGACAAAGGAGTCTTTTTTTGCCGTTGTTGTTCAGACACCAAGAATAGTTGCCTGGTACATAGAACACCTCAATAAATTATTGTTAGAGGAATGAAGGAAAAAATGGCATCAATATTACATGAAAAAACGCACCTGCTCCTTACAGGAGGGATGAAAATGGAAAGGAAATGGAAAATGAAGCTAGACGAAACATTCAGATTATTAAATAACAAATATCCATTTATTTATCCAATTTGGGGAAAGTTACAGAGGGCTAGGCAGCCATGATTATAGTATCAGCCTCTGTTTTGATTGACAAATTAATCTGCCCAGGGTTTGGGAAGTGAGGGGGCATCTGAGTATATCATCCCACAGGCCCAGCAGCCTCATCTGATTTCAGGGGAATAGATGGAGGCCGCCTGATTTTCATGTAGATTGTTCGGGAGCTGCATGTAAATTGATGTAAATCAGAGAAACGGATCAGCGGCCACGGTGTCTCATTCTTCATCATAGGGCCTCTCCTGTGCACAGACTACCCAGTGGCTCTCTGGGAGCCTTCAATCTGAACCAGGCAGGCTTTTGGGGGCGGGGAGGACCCAGGAAGCCAAAGGGGCAGTTGTGTGGGCTCCGGGAGCCCTTGAGGAAATAGCATTTCCCCAGGAATGACATCTATGACAACCCCCAGCCGTGTATCTCTCAGTGAGTGTCTCAGACACATCGCAGGCCTAATCAACACATTCTCAAGCCAGCAATGAGACGATGGTTATAGTTTTTATAAAGATAATAACTGTTCATTGTAGAAGACTAGCAAATTCAGACAAGAAAACAAAAAGAAAACAAAATAACCACCCACAACCCCACAGTTTCCACGTATTGCAATGTGAACGCGCATACTATGTCTGTGTATAAAATCTGAGTTTTCAGTTTGCCATTTTTAATTGTTTCATTCCTTCAGCTCCACGTAATAAATTTAGAAACTGAATAGGGATAAATGAGGTTTATCCAGAGGTAGATTTTCTATGAAGTTACTGAAGCAAACTGGATGCCTCACTAGCTTGGCCCTTTCCAAGGCTCTGTACCTAATTTGCATTCATATATTTTGTATTCTTTTCTTTACAGAGGACTTTCCAACTGTCGAACCTCTTTGCTCCACAAAATCTGATTCCTTGCCTGAGTTTAATCAGAAACTAATGTTATGAGCTGAACGGCATCCCCCCAGAAGATGAGTCCTAACCTCTGTGCCTGTGAATATGACCTTATTTAGAAATATATTGGGCCTTTGCAGACAAAATCAAGGTAAGATGAGTTCATATTAGATTAGGGTGGACCCTAATCCAATGACCATTGTTCTTATAAGATGAAGGAACTTTGGGGGCACAGACAGGGGAGAAGACCATGGGAAGACAAAGGCAGAGATGGGAGTGATGCATCTACAAGTCAGAGGACGCAAAGGAAGACGACCCGAGCATGTCTAGAACTACCAGGAACAAGGAGTGGCAAGAAAGGAGTTCCCCAGGGCCTTCGGAGAGAGCATGGCCCTGGCAACATCTTGATTTCAGATTTTCTGGTCCTCAGAACTGTTAGAAAATAAATTTCTGTTGTTTTGAGCCACCCAGTGTGGGGTAATCAGTTACGGCAGCCCTAAGAGACTACATAGTCAATGACCCCTAAAGCTTGCTGAGCACCAGAATTACTGGGGAGACTGAGTGACGCCACAGGAGGCTGTTAGGTAAGGGAGGAGCCAGGCCAGTGGAAGGGAGCCTGTCGATGGCGTGTCCCTGGTTCACAGCTGAGGCCACTCCCCAGTCAGCAAATATTCCCATAGGCAGTGCTGGATCAAAAAGAGGCACCCGTGGCTGGGCGCAGTGGCTCACGCCTGTAATCCTGGCCCTTTGGGAGGTTGAGGCGAGTGGATCACCTAAGGTCAGGAGTTTGAGACCAGCCTGGCTAACATGGTGAGATCCCGTTTCTACTAAAAATACAAAAAATTAGCTGGGTGTGGTGGCGTACGTCTGGAGCACCTGTAATCTCAGCTACTTGGGAGGCTGAGGCAGGATAATTGCTTGAACCTGGGAGGCAGAGGTTGCAGTGAACTGAGATCATGCCATTGCACTCCAGCTTGGCTAACAAGAGCAAAACTCTTTTAAAAAAAAAAAAAAAAAAAAAAAAGGACACTCATTTTTGTTATATGATGTCTCTTTTTCTCCAATGACCCAAGGAAAGGAAGGCCTATTTATTGAGGATCTACTGAAAGTGCCAGGCCCTGTGCTGTCTTCACTTTGATCATTTATCTGCACCTCACTATAACTCCCTGCTGTGGTTTGAATGTGCTATGGTTTGAAAGCCCATGTGTTGGAAACTTGACCTCCAATACAACAATGTTGAAAAGTGACAACTTGAAGAGATGATTGAGAGGATTAATGTCATTATCGCAAGAGTGAGTTCCTGATGAAAGCATGAGTTTGGCCTCTGTTGTCTCTCTCTCTCTCTTGCCCTTCCACTTTCCCACCATGGGCTGACACAGCAAGAAGGTCCTCTTCAGATGCAGCTTCTTGACCTTGGACTTCCCAGCCTCCAGAATATAAGAAATAAATATTTGTTCTTTATAAATTACCCCGTCTTAGGTATTCTGTTATGGAAGCATAAGAAAGACTAAGATACTCCCTAAGATAGAAATAGTATTATCCTCATTTTACTGACAAGAAATTGGAAACATCATACACTGCTGCCAAGAATGTGAAATGGTGCAAGCTCTGTGGAAAACAGTTGGGTGGTCCCCCGAGTGAGTTAATCATAGAGTTGCCATATGACATAGCAATTCCACTCCTAGGTATAGACCCAGGAGAACTGACAACAGGCGTTCTGAAAAAAAACCCTGGATGTTAATATTCATAGAAGCACTATTTAAATTGGCTTAAAGGTGGACACAACCCAAATATTGAACAACAAATGAATGGGTGAAGAAAATGTGGCATATTCACACACAATGACATATGATTCATCCATAAAAGGAATAAGGAATGAGATGTTAATGCACACTACAACACAGGTAAATATTGAAAATATTATGCTGAGTGAAAGAAGCCAGAGAGAAAGAGCCACATATTGTATGATTCGTTTTATACAAAATATCCAAAAATACATGAATCCATAGAGACAGAACACAGATTGGTGGTTTCCAGGGGATAAGGGAGGAATGAGGAGTGACTGTTTAAGATACAGGGTCTTCTTTTCAGGGGTAATGACAATGTTTTAAACCTAGATAGTGACGGTGGTTGCACAACATTGTGAATACATTTCATGCCATTGAATTATACACATTAAAATAATGATTTTTGGCGAGGCGCAGTGGTTCACGCCTATAATCCCAGCACTTTGCGAGGCTGAGGCGGGTGGATCATGAGGTCAGGAGTTCAAGACCAGCCTGGCCAACATCGTGAAATCCCGTCTCTGCTAAAAATACAAAAATTAGCCGGGCATGGTGGTGCACGCCTGTAGTCCCAGCTACTCGGGAGGCAGAGGCAGGAGAATTGCTTGAACCCAGGAGGTGGAGGTTGCAGTGAGCAGAGATCGCACCACTGCACTCCAGCCTGGGAGACAGAGTAAAACTCAGTCTCAAAGAAAAAAAAAAGATTTTTATTTATGTGTATTTTATCACAATAAATATTTTTCCAAAAGAATTGTCAGTGGATTTCTCCTGCTGCCTGTTCTTTCTCCTCCCTGTCCTAGGAGAGCTTCTCAGAAGAGTGTCCATACGGGCTGTCTCCTCTTGCTACCACTGCTCACTCCCTGCTCCGCTGCAGTCTGGCTTCAAGCACCATGGCTTCAGCAAGTTGTCCCGTTACATGGCTGTTGTACTTCACTTACCTGACATCAGGCCTCACCACACAACATACACTGCTCATGCAGACAGCACGCACCTTTTCCATTTAGGGGAAGCTGCTCTCTCCAAAGGTTGTTTTGTTCCTGGTGCAGCTCCCTTGATGTTGGAAACCTTCAGACTGACAACTCAACGCTGACCTTGAGCAAGGTTTCATTCCTCAACAGGAGAGACGAGCCCGAGCCCAGCAATTATGGGCTGATGGCCGTCAACCTAGCTCATCCAGGGGACAGAGATTCTCGCTCAGGCGGGCATCCGATGTGGAACATATATTCATGAGAGTCAAAAGGTAATTTGCACATGCCTCAAATTGCACGCTACCTTTCTCCATCAATTTTCTTCTCCTGCAGAAGGTAAAATTAAAGGCTTCAGAATATTACACATTTTAGTAGTTACCAGGTGACAGGGAATCAAGGTGTCAAAGTTATTGACAGGCTGGCAGGTTGAACTTGGGCTTGGGATATCCTTTATCACAGCTGCAATCAGAGCACTTTGTAGCCACATCTCAGAGACAATAGCAATTAATTTAGAGAAAAAGCAACCACGGTGAAAACTCCTATGAATAATTTTATTAATACCTGTGCATCTTCTGAACACTTTGAGCTCTTTGGGGTTCAACTTCAGTGGCAATCCAAGGAAATACAGCACAGGGGTTCAGAATGCTGGCTTTTCTACCAAGACAGCCTGGGCACAAGTCTCAGCTCTGACTCTTACCAGCTGTGTGGCTTTGAATCCATCCATTACCTCTCTGAGATTTCGTTTCCTCTTCTGTAAAATGAGGACAGTAATAGTTCCTATAGCATGAGGACTTTTGTGACATTGAAAGGAGCACATTTCTTCATCTGAGAAATTTTCTAGGCACTGTGGTCAAGCCAGGCAGGTCTCTGCCCTTGTGCCATCTGCATTCTAGAAACACTGAAGACAGAGCTAGAGCAGGGTCTGATTTCCCACTGCCCTTAGCAAATGCTTGTTAATATTACTACGAAGAGCACATTTTCCTTTTATATGGTATAGAACACAAAGTACAGAGCTCAATAGTTTCTTAAAAATGGCTATTTTTTTTAGAGCATGTTTAGGTTCACAGCAAAATCGAGCAAGAAATATGGAGAGTTCCCATGTACCCCCTACCCCCACAAGCACATAGGATCCCCCATTATCAACACCCCCTTCCAGAGTGGCACATTGACACATCGTCATCACCCAAAGTCCATAGTTTATTTAAGGGCTCACTCTTAGTGCTGTACATTCTAGGGCTTTGGGCAAATGTATAATGACATGCATCCACCATTATAGCATCATTCAGAAGAGTTTCACTGCCCCGAACATCCTCTGTGCTCTGATTCTTCATCTCTCTCTCCCTCCAACCCTCAGCAACTACTGATCTTTTTGCTGTCTCCATAGTTTTGTCTTTTCATATACACACACATACACACACACACACACGTATTTTATTTGTTTGTTTGTTTGTTTTGAGATGGAGTCTCGCCCTGTCGCCCAGGCTGGAGTGCAGTGGTGTGATCTCGGCTCACTGCAGCCTCCATGTCCCAGGTTAAAGCGATTCTCCTGCTTCAGCTTCCTGATTATCTGGGATTACAGACAAGCACCATCACACCTAGCTAATTTTTTTGTATTTTTAGTACAGATGGGGTTTTACCTTGTTGGTCAAGCTGGTCTTGAAGTCCTGACCTCGTGATCCTCCCATCTCGGCCTTCCAAAGTGCTGGGATTACAGCTGTGAGCCACTGTGCCTGGTACACACATATTTTATACAATAAAAATATACGTTGCTTATAATAAATATATATTTTTGAGACTCTGGTCTTGCTCTGTCACCCAGGCTAGAGTGCAGTGGCAGGAACACAGCCCACTGCAGCCTCCACATCCTAGGTTTAAGGGATCCTCCAACCTCAGCCTCCCATGTGGCTGAGACTACAGGTGTATGTCACCATGCCTGGTTAATTTTTTGGTACGTTTTAGAGATAAGGCCTCAGTTTGTTGCCTAGGCTTGTCTCAGACTCCTGGGCTCAAGAGATTCTCCCACCTCGACCTCTCAAAGTGCTGCAATTACAGGCATGAGCCACTGCACCCAGCCTTCACCTTTTTTAGAATGTCATTACACTTGGAGAACTCCAGCATGTGGCCTTTTCAGATTGGCTTCTTTCATTTAGTCAGTCATTTCGTGTTCCTCCATGTCTTTTCATGGCTTGATAGCTCATTTTTTTTAGTGCTGAATAATATTCTGTTGTCTGTAATATTCTGTTGTCCAGATATACCACAGTGTAACGCTCCATACATTTTTCGTATGTGCATACCCAGGTAACACCATATGAGACACAACATCCCCAGTCCACACCAGGTTTTTTGTGTGCCCTCTCAAAACGTGACCCCACTTCTCACCTGCATCACCAAGGAGTCCTTTTCCTATTTTAAAACTTTATGTAAATAGATTCTCATGGGATTGCGCTTTTACATCTTGCTACATTCACCCTTATGTCTGACAGGTTCATCCATATTGTGTGAGCAGAGTTCATTTTTTCATTGCTGTACTGCATAAAAAGCTGTCTATTGTGCATCATACATGAAAATATAAACATATTCTATGGATTAGACACTGTGCTAGATGCCAGAGATACAGAGATGTGCCTAGCGCAGGCCTTGCAGTCAGGGAGCACACAGTTTAAAAGCTGGATGTGAAACACTCTCCAACTTTCCCAATATGAACTATCTCATAACATATATCCAAAACAGGGAGTCAATTACACTCTGTGGAAACACTCTCATTATTTAAATATCTGAACTACAAGGTGCCAGGCCCCATGCAAGGTGAATGAGGTGGATAAGATATACTTCCTGATCTTGTGCAGCTTCTGGTCTGGGGGTGGGGGGAAGAGGCAAGTTGCAAAGTGAGGAAGAACAACAGGCTGTTCCTGTTCCTGGACTGTTCCCAGTAGTCTGGGAAGTCAGGGAAGGTACAGGAGACATTGTTGGTGGCCTGGCCTACAGAGTCTCTCCTTTCTCCTTCCCTGCTATCAGCCAAGTAGTCTTCCCACAACAATCTTTTACAAAATATTTCAAACGTGGTGGCCATGTATTCCCAGAAGGCTGAGCCTCAATCCTGCTCCTGGAGATGAACCCTGATTGGTCCAAGCCAATCCAGAGTTATTTCACAGCCATTGGTTAAGCCAGGGACATGTGACACAATTCTGGCCAATTAGAAGTGAGGGGAAGTCCTTCGGAGTGGGTTAGGGAGATGGGAGGTACTAGGAAATATTTTCCTCACTGATTCAAAAAACAAAAGAACAAAAGAAAACCTCTTCGGGAAAAACTTATTTGTCTGCCTCTGGTCTTCATCATCAGTAGCTGACACTGTCTTAGAGCCCATTAGACTGCTAGCACAATTCACCTAGAATTGCTTCATCTGTAGCTTTTGGTTCCATGTGATAATAAAGTTTTTGTTGTTGTTCATATCACCTTTTGTTGGATCTTCCCTTGTCTGTAGGCAAAAACTGTTAAGTTGGTAGGAAAGTCTTCTTAAAGGACATGATTTTAAAGCTGAGCATTTAAGGATGCCCCAGAGTTAACCAGGAGGGAACTCCATGGAAGGGATGACCAGTGATTTAGCCTCCAAACCAGGTCACTGCACAAGAGAAAGTGGACTTTGCTGCTGATGACTCTGGGACGAGGGACCTAAACCAGCTCTGCCCCTGGTGACATGGGACATATGGACCCCCTGCCCACAGCCAGAGCTCAGGGTGAGCTGAGACCCAAAGCTGCTTCTATTTTTCATTTTAATTTAATTTTATTTAACAAACACAGCTTGCTTGCACAGTACCAGACATTGTTCTCCGCGCTTTATAAATACGAACCCAGAAGGTGATCCTGAGAGTGGTGAGGATACAGGAGGACAGGGCAAGGGCTGGCTCGTAAGGCCATGATGGCTGCATCCAGGTGGAGATATTTAAGCAAGACCTGGAGGTGGGGGGGGCACACCAGGCAGGGGGCACAGCTGGAGGAAGAGCAGGAGACACTCAGCAATTGGCAGAGACCGCAATTCGGCCAGTTCGGGGTGTGCAGGGAGGTGGGAGACAGGACAGCCAGGCAAGGCTGCAGGAGTCAGGCATGTGTCTTAGGGACCTCTAAGGGTCTGAGCAGCAGCTGCAGATGCAGTTTTTGTTTGTTTTTTGTTTTTTTGTTGAGATGGAGTCTCACTCTGTAGCCAGGCTAGAGTGCAGTGGCACCATCTCGACTCACTGCAAACTCTGCCTCCCAGGTTCAAATGATTCTCCTGCTTCAGCCTCCTGAGTAGCTGGGACTACAGGCGCACACCACCATGCCCAGCTAATTTTTGTATTTTTAGTAGAGAGGGGATTTCACCATGTTGGGCAGGATGGTCTCAATCTCTTGACAAGTGATCTGCCAGCTTTGGCCTCCCAAAGTGCTGGGATTACAGGCATGAGCCACGGCGCCCAGCCGCAGGTGCGGTTTTTGAGAGATCTGAAGCTGATATAATTTGAGGGATTCTCCTTAAGAAAAAAACATGCAAAAATATGGGTCATGGAAGGGGCCCTGAGCTTACACTTCACTAGCATGGTAGTAAATCACCTCATGAGCAGAGATGTGAGATAGTCACAAGTGGGCCTCAGAGAAGCAGTGTGGCCCCATGCAAGCTGTAAATGTGAGGGAGAAAGGTGGGGAGACCATTGATGACAAAGGATGGGAAAGAAATTGGGGAACTACATTTTGCATCCCACTGGAAATTTTCAGTGTGTGGTCAAAAGGGAGCTATTTGGCCAGCACAAGGAGATTCCAGGGAAAGAGGGTGTGGCCTGACCTGGGACATGTTCCATCTGCCCACTGGATCCTAGTGTCTCCCTCTGAGGGGTGAGGAGAACGGATGATATAGGGCCTCCCACCTCTGTCATGTGGTAATTTAAGCAGGCACAGAAAACCACCTGAGGCCATCTTGGGTTCTGAGACTTTTGCACCTTATAACATAACATTGCTGGCAGATGGGATACCCTAGATCACCTAGATCCGTCTCTAAAGTCCAGCTAGTTGTCAGAATTATCTGGGAGTTCATACTGAAAAACATTTTAAAAAAGAAGAGAAGCAGCTGCATCCAGGTGACCTGTGTGTGGCCACAGGCTGTGATCGGTAGACCAGCGTTGGAGAGCCACTGGCCAGGGATGGGAGTTTTACACTGGGCCTGAGGTACTGTGCTGATTACTTTATTTATTATAATTGTTTTTTGGGACAGAGTCTCACTCTGTCACACAGGCTGGCATGCAGTGGTGTGATCTCAGCTCACTGCAACCTCTGTCTCCTAGGTTCAAGTGATTCTCCTGCTTCAGCCTCCGGAGTAGCTGGGACTGCAGGCATATGCCACCATATCCAACTAATTTTTGTATTTTTGGTAGAGATGGGGTTTCTCCATGTTGGCCAGGCTGGTCTCCAACTCCTGACCTCAGGTGATCCTCCCACCTTGTGTTGGGATTATAGGTGTGAGCCACCGAGCCTGGCCTGTGGCAGTTAATTTTATGTGGCAACTTGAGTAGTCACGGGCACCAAGATTAAACATTGTTTCTAGGCGTGTCCATAAAGGTGTTTCTGGATGAGATTAGCATTTGAACCACCAGGCTTGCTAAAGCAGATGGTCTTCCCTAGTGTGGGTGGGCACTGTGTTATCCACTGAGGGTCTCAAGAGAACAAAAGGCCAAGGAAGGAGGAATCCGCTTCTTTTTTTTCCTTCTCACTGCTTCAGCTGGAACATCTCGTCTCATCTTCTCCTGCCCTTGGTCTATGATTTCCACCACTGGCTTCCATGGTTCTCAAACCTTCAGAGATGGGCGGGATTACACCATCAGTTTTTCTGAGTCTCCAGCTTGCAGGCAGTCAGCTATAGGACTTCCCAGCCTCCACAATCAGTGAGCCAATTCCTTGTCATAACTCTAGGTCTGTCTGTCTATTATCTATCTATCTATCTATCTATCTATCTATCTATCTATCTTTCTTTCTGTCTGCCTGCCTGTCTATCCATCCATCCATCCATCCATGCATCTCCTATAAGGTTCTACAATTGTTTTTTAAACCACTGCTCCCAAACTAGAGTTCTTAATGTGGAATCCATGGAACTAGGGATCCTTGGCTGAGCTTCCAAGAGCTGGGGAATTTTCTGGAACTGTAAGCAGAAATCTGTGTACCTTTGCATATTAATATTTTTCTGGGAAGAGCTCATGGCTTTCAACTATTCTGATGGGTTCCTGGGGCTCCTCCCATAAAAGGGTAAGAACTGTATTACAGCTCTTCTCAGACAAATGTGCACATGAGGATCTTGTTAAAATGCAGATTCTGGCTGGGTGTGGTGGCTCATGCCTGTAATGCCAGCACTTTGGGAGGCTGAGGCAGGCAGATCACCTGAGATCAGGAGTTCAAGACCAGCCTGACCAACATGGTGAAACCCTATCTCTACTAAAGATACAAAAATTATCTGGGTGTGGTGGCAGATGCCTGTAGTCCCAGCTATTTGGGAGGCTGAGGCAGGAGAATTGTTTGAACTTGGGAGGCAGAGGTTGCACTCCAGCCTGGGTGACAGAGCGAAACTCCATCTCAAAATAAATAAATAAATAAATAAACTGCAGATTCTGATTCAGGAGGACTTAGGTGGGGCCTGAGATGCTGCATTTCTCACACGTTCTCAGGTGATGCTGATGCTGCTGGCCCGTGGACCACAGTTGAATAACAGGGCTGTAGGCTGTGCTGTCCAATAACAAAGACACTGGCCACATCAGCCACTGAGCTCTCGAAATGTCACATCCAACCTCAGATATGCTCTAAGTGTGAAATACATGCCAGATTTCAAAGACTTAGTACCCTACAAAGGGAAAAGTTCTCCTTAATAATTGTTACATTGACTATACATTACGGTGGTAATGTTTTGGATGTATTGGGTTTAAAATACATTATTTAAATTCATTTCACCTGTTCCTTTTACTTTTTAGGAATGTGGCCATTAGAAATATTTAAATTACAGAGATGACTTGCACTTGTGGCTCACATTCTATTTCTCTTGGTTACCGATGATTAAATGGCAGCCAGCTCAGGCATAAAGAGATGGCAAAGAGTAGTAGAAAGAGCCCCAGAATTTGGTCCCAGGGCAAATCCTAGTGGTGCAGCTGAACAGCCCAGATACCTGGGTCAGTCAGTCGTTTTCCCATCCATACCTGAGTTAGTCCACCAGTGTAACAGAGGTTGGGGGAAGGGTCACTGAAGGACCCCCTCAGGTCTCAAGAGCCATATGGCCTCCCTGGGCCCTCACCTCATTAATGCAGCCTCACACAAACAGAGAGGCAGTGTAGTGTTCAAGGTATGAGGTCTGGGCCAGGTTGGCTGTGTTCAAGTCCTGGCTTGCAAGTTACCGCATTTGACCTGGGGGAAGATGCTGCATCTCTCTCTGCTGGGCCTTGCTTTTCCCACTTGTAAGATGCATATAATGGTAGTGTCCATCTCACAGTCTTGATGAGGGGAACACACGAGCTAATCCCTAGGAAGGCTTAGGCCATAGCCTGGCATATGCAAGCTCTTCACTAATGGGAGCTAGTGTTTTGTACTAGTCTATTTTCATGCTGCTAATAAAGACATACACAAGACTGGGTAATTTATAAAGGAAAGAGGTTTAATTGACTCACAGTTCAGCATGGCTGAGGAGGCCTCAGGAAACTTACAATCATGGCAGAAACAGAAGCAAACAGTGGCATCAAGGAGAAGTGCCCAGCAAAAGTGTGGAATGTGCCTTAAAAAACCCTCAGATCCCCTGAGAACTCATTCACTATCATGAGAACAGCAGCCTGAGGGTAAGCACCCCCATGATCACCTCCCACCGGGTCCCTCCCACAACACTTGGGGATTATGGGAACTACAATTCAGGATGAGATGTGGGTGGGGACACAGCCAAACCATATCATGTTGTTATTATGAACCAGGTTAAAATTCGCATTCTATCCCTTCTATATGACGTGAGCTCAACCTCTGACGTTGCCAACCCTCAGATTCCTCTTCTGTAAAATAAAAATGTCATTACTTACCGATAAGCGAATGAGACAGTATCTGTGAAGTGCCTACGGCTGTGCACTGCACATGGCAGGCCCCAAATAAATGGCAAATCCTGGTCCTCTTCTGCTCCTTTCTGTTATTTTGGTGTCTGTTCCTGGGACCAAGAGATGCTGTGTTTGATCAAACCAGAAGTCTCTTCCCCAGGGCATGGTTTCTCAGAGCAGCCATGGGTCCAGCGTAGATGCCCTCTCTCACCAACATGGAGTCTGGTAACAGACCCAGGTAAACTTTCAGCATCAGCCTTCTGGGAACCTATTTTATGCCCCATCCAGAATTTGATCAAAAATTAAAAAGAAAAAATTATTGTTGTGAACCCGCTTCCATAGCAAGAACCCTCATGGACAGCCACGGTGGGGAGTAGCACTATTTTATTCATTTGCAAGGCCTGGAAACTTTAAAATTGCACTTGGAGGCTGTGTCCTTGCCCCTTCTCCTCTCTGGGTTGTGTATTTGGGTCTCAGTTGTAATCTATTTTAGGTTTGCAGCTCCACATGACATTTCTGGTTTTGCTTCACCCGACTGATGGAGTCCAGAGGGCTAACCAGTCGCCCTGCATGGGACATTGCATCTCTGAAGTAGAGTTGCCCAGCGGAAGGCCTGGAAAATGATTTATGGGTGGCGGGGAGTCGCCTTGCATGAAATAAAGGATGGGTTAATGGGCTGGTCCCCACTCGGGAAAGAGAGTGTTTTCATTCCAGGAAGCTGAGGACCACAGCTATTTCTGTCAAGCAGGCTTGGCGGTTCATTTCTGCACAGCTTTAACAGAAGGTTGCAGGGCTCATCAGCTTTTCCAGGCTTTGAAGCAAAAGGCGGCTGTGGTGTGCCAGAAAGCCTTGCCGGCATTGTAGCTGAGAAACCTGGCTTCAGGTCCCAGCTCTGCCTCTTGCTACCTGGCCTCTGCTTCCAAATAGGTAAAATGGGGTCAGCAATACATTGCTGCTGAGTGAGCATGGGGAGTCAGGGGAATAACATGTGTCCAGCATAGAATGACTGTTTCGCAGACATGTGTCGAATGGGAAACCATTAGACAAGTACACACAGTGTCAGGGAAGAGTTAGTAAGAGAAATTTTCCAAGCTCTGTGGCCGGGAGAAAAATGCCAAGATCTCTGAATTCAGAATGGCCGTTTGAGTGGCCCCAGGGAAGGGCTTCCTGCAGGTTGACTATCTTGAACCCTGCTGTGGTTGTGAGCAGGGGAGACAGGCATGCTGGCTCAGGGCCGGCTGTGCTGGAATCTTTGGGGACTGTCCCATGTAGATGGATTAGTACATTTTCTACTGGCTCAGAAAAGACAGCTGTGTGTTCTGTGCTCAGTGGCTGCCTGTTTTCCTTACTTGGTTCAAATGGCTAACTACACCCCAATCTCCATTCTCTCCTTTTTTCCTTTGTCATCGTAAATACTACAACTGAGCCAGGTACTGTGGCTCGAACCTGTGTTCCAGCTGCTAAGGAGTCTGAGGTGGGTGGATTGTTTGAACTCAGGCGTTAGAAAACACCCTGGGCAGCATAGTGAAACCCTACCTCAAATAAAGAAATGGAGTGGGCCCAGTGGCCCGGTCCTGTAGTCCTGGCACTCTGGGAGGCTGAGGTGGGAGAGTCACTTGAGTCCAGGAGTTCAAGAGCAGGTCCTGGCAATATAGTGAAACCCGTCTCAATTTTTAAAAATAAATAAGGCCGGGTGCGGTGGCTCACGCCTGTAATCCCAGCACTTTGGGAGGACGAGGCGGGTGGATCACGAGGTCAAGAGATCGAGACCATCCTGGTCAACACGGTGAAACCCCGTCTCTACTAAAACTACAAAAAATCAGCTGGGCATGGTGGCGCGTGTCTGTAGTCCCAGCTACTCAGGAGGCTGAGGCAGGAGAATTGCCTGAACCCAGGAGGCGGAGGTTGCGGTGAGCCGAGGTCGCGCCGTTGCACTCCAGCCTGGGTAACAAGAGCGAAACTCCGTCCCAAAAAAAAAAATAAAATAAAATAAAATAAAAATAAAAATAAATAAATAAGGCAAATGAACAAATGAATGAATATGTATACATACATGCAACCTTACATACACACCACAATCACACGATCCGTCCACTCACACTCACAGTGAACATCCTACTAGCAGGGGTCCTGCTACCCAGCTGGACCTTCCGTATTCAGCCTCCCTTGCAGCTAGATGTGCCTTTGGGCACATCTGGCCAGTTCCGGCTACAGCCAAAGCAAATGGGCACATTTTTGCTGAGACCGATTCTGTAATGGGAGAGTAGTTTATCTCATGTGTGGCTTCAGAGCAACAGGATTATTTTTCTCTTGGGACTAAAAATTGTTTATTGTTTTGCTATAATTATAAATGTGACACACGCTTATGGTAGAAAATTTGGAAAATAATAATAAAATTAACTTACGATCTCATCAGATACAGGTAATCTCCATTGATCATTTGATGAACTGTTCTAGTAATTGTGTCTGAATGTTTCATTTTTATTATTTATTTATTATTTATTTTTATTTATTTTTTGAGATACAGTTTCAATCTTGTTGCCCAGGGTGGAGTGTAGTGGCATGATCTTGGCTCACTGCAACCTCTGCCTCCCGGGTTTAAGCAATTCTCCTGCCTCAGCCTCCTGAGTAGCTGGGATTACAGATGCATGACACCATGCCCAGCTAATTTTTTGTATTTTTAGTAGAGATGAGATTTCATCATGTTGGCCAGGCTGGTCTCGAACTTCTGCTCTTAGATGATTCACACACCTCGGCCTCCCAGGGTGCAGAGATTACAGGAGTGAGGCACCACACCCAGCCATGTCTGAATGTTTCTTCTGCAAATAAACCCCCCAATAAGGTTTATCTTCCTTGAGAAATGTTAAGACTGTACAGATGAGTCTTGTTTTTTTTGTTTATTTGTTTTTTTTAATTCAACACATATTTAATGACCACCTCCTATGTGCCAGGCACAATGCGAAGCACAATGGTAGACAAGACATACACAGTCCCTCTCCTCATGGAGCTTATTGCCTGGTGGTGGAGCTACATAATAGGCTATAGACAAACAAAATAATATGTAAATACCAAACTGTGGGACATACCATAAAGGACACAGATAGAACCCTGGGAGAGTGACCAGGGTGGGTGGATCAAGTTCAGCAGAATGCGCAGGAATGCCTCTCTGAGGAGCTGGTGTTTGATCTGAGACTTGGAGGATGAGAATGAGAATGGGATGATTGGGGGGAACGTATTCTTGACAAAGGGAACAGCATGCCCCTGAGATTGAAGAGTGTTTGGAGTGTGTAACAGATGAGAAGACAGGCGTGTGCTGACAAATCGGTGGCAGTGGCTGTAGGTGGGCTTGGAGCAGAGGGCACTGGTAGTTTTCCTTTTCTTCTAAATCTGGGCCACGACATGTTTATAAGTAGAGGCAAATAGAGGAAGCAGGGCCCTCATTCCCATTTGTGAGTGGATCAGAGGAAATGGAACAGCCGAGTGGCCTGACTGGACAATTGCAGTAGCCCAGGAGAGGCGGCTGACACCAGGATGGAAAATGAAGCTGGGAAGAATTCATGGCATCTTGTCCAAGCCAGCCTATCAGGCATCAGGCAGCTCTGGAGGCAGATCAGGCTGGCAAAGGGGCTGTGGGTGCTGTCAGCTTTTTACACAGACTAAGTCAGCTGCCACCTACAAAGCGTGGTAACAGTGCCAGGCAGACCTGAGATCCTCCCCCACCTGTGAAGACCTTGAAATCCATTTGTAAAAGAGCAATCCCTCTCCACAGGAACGTGTACTATTTAAAGGGAAAACCCCAGGAGTGGTCCCATTTCGACCTGTCCTCAGTTACCAATGCCTGAGTGGGAAGGAGTTTCTGAGACCCAATCTTAGGCAAGTCACCCTCTTCGTATAGGTCTGTTTCCTCACCAATGAGCTGAGAGGGTTTGCTTCTTCCCACCCTTCATCACTCATTCATTCAATTGCACGCCCAGGTGCTGGGGAGGGAGATGAGTGAGATCCCATGAAGCTTAAACTCCAGCAGGCCTCTTCGGTTCCCGTTAGTCTGTAGAAATAACATCACTGATTTCCCCATTTTGCTGAGGACCTCCCTGAGTCCTGGGGAACTTTGGAGTCCCAGGGCCCTGTCACCTCTCCTTCCAGCTCATCTGATAGGTCTGTTTCACCGGCCTGGACTCCTCCTGTGGGCTTTTGCTCAATATCTGGACTGCAATGGAGGTTAGAAGCTCACCCCGATCTGCCAGGCTGGTGTGCCCCAGAAACACAGGATGCTTACTCAGACAGACACCTGGAGTTTGTGACAATTGCCAAGCAATGTGACATTCCTGCCTCTGGGACACATTCTCAAACCATTTCCACCTCATTTCCCCCAGCCACCTCCTCAGAACCCCGCTCTGGCTGCGCAGGCCAGAATCAGGTCCTGAGTGATTGTCAGAGTGAATTTCCACAGGCTGAAAACACTCACACAGCTGCCAGGGCTAATGCCAAAGCTTGTTATTATGGATCTAATGTGAATTCTTTCTAGAAGGGTCTTGCTCTACAGGCCAAAAACCTGTTGGCTTTCTTTTTTTTTAAGAAGGGAGAAATGAAATGAGATCAAAGAACAGAAGGAAAGGGAAGACACTGAACAGACACCGAAGGCCTACTGTGCACCAGGGGATTTTATACGCATTAACTTTCTGGTAGCCCATTTTAAAGGCGGGCCTTTTGAGCCTGGGAGAAGTTGGCACAGGAACATACAGCCAGTAAGTTTCAAGGCTGGGAAGCAAATCAAGCTTGTTTGTCTTCAAAATTTTCCCTCTTACTGCCTGGCACTCAGATGAAAACAGGCCTGGAGTAAAGGTGGATGGCAATTTGGACATGGTCTCCAAATCCCATATTGCCGCTGACTAGCTCTGCTTAATTCAGCCAGTACATGTGAGTCACTGCATGCCCAGCACAGGTGGCAGAAAGGGTCTGAAGATATGTGCCCTGCCCCACAGAGCTTATAACTAGCAGAAAAGATACATGCAACAGGGAAAGAAAACAGAACGCTGAGGAACCTGGTTCTAAATAAAAGAACGGAAACGGTGGGGCAAGGTGGCACATGCCCATAATCCCAGCACTTTGCAAGGCTGAGGCAGGAGGATCTCTTGAGCTCAGGAGTTCAAGACCAGCCTGGACAATATAGCCAGATCTTGTCTCTACTAAGGAAAAGAAAATCAGCTGGGCATGGTGGCACATGCCTGTAGCCCCAGCCACTCAGGCTGAAGTGGGAGGACCACCTAAGCCGGGGAGGTCAAGGCTGCAGTGAGCCATTTTGAGCCACTGCACACTATCCTGGGCAACAGAGTGAACCCTGTCTCAAAATAAATAAATAAAATTTTACAAGGTTAGAAACTCCCAGGGACCCAGGAGTGGTCCCTTCTGGGCACGTTACAACTCAGATCTCTTTCCTTAGGAGATTTTCTCTTTGATTGTCAGTAGGAAGCTGCCCCCTCCATCAAAGGATGTGAACATGCCAAAACCTGCCCTTCGGGAGAACAATATGTTTTATAGATATCTGGGAACACAGTTCTGGCTGAGGACGTGCCTCCAGGCTTGGGTGTGCTCCAGGGCGAGGCCCCTCTGGGTGGGATTTTGCCAACTCACATTTTACAGAGAACGCAAGGAAAGTCTGTCCTGAGGTTTATTTCTGCAGAGTCTGTAATAACAGGGGAAGACGTCCATGATATATTTTAAAAAAGAAAGGAAGGAATGGAGGGAGGAAGGAGTGCAGGGAGGAAAGTCTATTCATTTTCTCTGGCTGCATAACAAGTCACCATGCATTTAGCAGCTTGACATAAATTCATCACCTCCATGTTCCTGCAGGTCAGGAGTCGAGGCCCAGACTGCTGGGTCCCTGCTAAAGGTCTCCTGCAGCTGCAGCCCAGGTGCTGACCAGGGCTGTGTCTCACCTGGAGCTCCTCCAAACTCATTCAGGTTGCTGGCTGCTGGATGGGAGAGGTGGGGGCCACTCTCAGCTCCCAGAGGCCACCGCACCTGGCCACATGCTACCCCCACCTTTAAGCCAAAAATGGAGAGCCTCTCAGACATTGAATCCTCCCATGCAGCTCAGCCCACATGCTCTGAATCTCTGCTTTCCCTGTCTCTGATCTCCTGATGCAGATTTTGTGTGTGTGTGTGAGACAGGGTCTTACTCTGCTGCACAGGCTGGAGTGCAGCGGTGTTATCAGAGCTCACTGCAACCTTCATCTCCAGCACTCAAGCGATCCTCTCCCCTCAGCCTCCCGAGTAGCTGGGACTAAAGGCACGTGCCACCACGCCTGGCTAATTTTTTATAATTTTAGTAGAGATGGGGTTTCGCCACGTTGCCCAGGCTGGTGTTGAACTACTAGGCTTAAGCCATCCACCCCCCTCAGCCTCCCACAGTGCCGGGATATGAGCTGTCCACAGTGCTGGGTGTGAGCCACCGAGCCAGGCCTTCTGACCCAGATTTTAAGGGCTCATCTGATATGGCCAGGCCCACCAGTATATCTCTTAATCATAAGGCAGCTGACTTGGGACCTTAATTACAACTGCAAGATTCCTTCATAGCAACACCTAGGCTTGTGTTTGACTGAAGAACTGGGAGAAAGCCTGTGTCAGGCTTCATCTCTGCATGGAGGACTATGACCGGTTCCTCCCATGGATATGTGAGTTTCAAGATGCTTCCTGTACCTCCAAGGGAGGCACAAATGGCCCTGGGGAGCACGTCTGCATGCCCTTTGGGAACAGAGCATGACTTCCCAAAAACTACTGGGCCACAGTGGGAGTGATAAGGGCCTGATATTTTTGTATAAATCAAACACAACCACTGTAGGTAGTAAGAACAGTATATACATGGCAGCCTCAAGCTAAATCAGCTGTAAACACCAGAGAGACAGCTTCTGGGCCATTGGTTTCCCCAGGATGGCAAAGGACCCCAACTCTTAGACTCTTACCATTGAATAAATGTGTCCACCTGTCTACTGTCACCATTCTTATTTATTTATTTATAGAGATGGAACCTTGTTATGCTGCTCAGGCTCGTCTCAAACTCCTGGCCTCAGGCGATCCCCCTGACTTGGCCTTCCAAAGTGCTGGGATTACAGGCATGAGCCACTGCACCCTACTCATCTTCATTCTGACAGACCGGGTCAGGCACCTTAAACTGAGTGTATGCAAAACAGCCCAGCTCACCCCAACCCCCAAACTCTCCCCCAAGGTTTTCTCTACCTCCGAGCCACCCCCAACCTCATGCGCAGCCAGTCAGAGATACAGAGTCCCCAAGGCCCTCAAATTTGTTCTCAGGTGCATCTCTTTCATTTTATTTTTATTTCTGTTGTCCCCCCAAAAAATAAAAATAACAGTAAATACGTATATAGAGAGAGTGCTTCTTAAATGCTGGGAGCTGTTTTAATCATTTTGCATATATTTATTTATTTAACTAGATTATTGTTGTTATTATTGTTAAGCCAATCCAAGACCCAAATTTGTAAAAGGCAGAGTAGGGATTTGAACCCATGGAATCCAGTGCAGAGCCCATGGGTATGAACACCATCCTACACTGCATCCTGCATGTTCCCAGCCTAGACACCAGGACAAGGACCCCCACAAAGCACGTAGCCAGCAAGAGGGCCTCAAGAGGTCGGGCTTCTCATGTCCCTTCTGAGGCCCAGGTGGACTCAAGGCCAGGTTTGGGGCATACATTTTGTTGAGGCTCTCGGGGGAAGTTACAGAGTACACGTGGCATCTACTATAGAAGAATTCGCTAGCTACACAGTTCCGAAATTAAATGTAGCCTGATGTAGACTCAGTTGGCTGGTGCACAAGATAATCTTTGTTCCTCTCCAGTCCTAATATCATGATCCTATTAACAAGGGAGCATTACCTAAAAGGCTGGGAGAGGAGCCCAGAGATGCCGATGAAGGCGTCCAGCAGGCCCTGCTAGTGCCCAGCAGTTGCAGCCAGTGGTCAAGTGCTATGCTGGACGCTGTGCATGTGGATTCTCTGGAGCCGGACCATTCCTGACTACGTGTTCTCAATAACCACCACCAACCTGAAGTCCTTCCCCTGCATGCTCAGGCTGTTTCCCATCTCTTTCCTGCTAGGCATACCCTCCTTTTGGAGGAGCTCAGGGAAGGAAGGGGCATGGGGGAATTCTACGTCAACTCCTCCCTGCCTAGGGCTCTCTCCCAGACCGTTGAACATGAACACCAGATCATGCGTCTTGCTGCATGTGCAAAAATAGGGCCCTAACTTTCATCTTGGGGCCTTAAAATAGATACAGCCCTCACAGCAGGAGGTCACAATTTCCAAAGGACTGACAGCTGCTTGTTTGAAAGAAAATTATGTAACTGGGCATGGTGGTGTGCCTCTAAGTCAGCTACTTGGGAGGCTGAGGCAGAAGGATTGCTTGAGCCCAGAAATTTGAGGCTGCAGTAAGCTGTGGTCACACCACAGCACTCCAACCTGGCAGAGCAAGACCATGTCTAAACAAACCTTTTTTATTTAAGAAAAGAAAAAGAATTACTTATTTGCCATATCCCTAAAAATGTATACCTAACATTTTGGAGTAACAAGACAGAGGTTAGTATTACCTGATGATGGGGCTACTGAAAACAGTTTGAACTTTTTCTCAGTTCTTTATGTTATCAAGTTTCGTTCCGCATATCCGATCACTGTGCTTCCCTCGTGGTACTTATACCACCAACTGGATGCATGGTCAGGCTCATTTGTTTCATTTTGCTTTTGATTTTCCAGGATTTCAGTTTTCCTCCTATTAGATTTACTCTTGTGCTGTATGTGAAAGATTCTGGAGAGAGTTGGGCTTCAGGATCAGATGCCAGGCTCTGTTTCTCTCATTCTTCCCTGCTGTGGGACTTTGAACAAGTCACTTTAATTCCATGAGCTGAGGGTTCTCACCTCTAAGCAGAATGATCACACCTACCTGGCCAGGTGCAGAAGGTGGAATGGAGTGGGGGCAGGGACTCAGTGGTGGGAATAACACTGAATAACTAAAATACATTAAAGTAGCTTGGCGCAGTGTCTCATACCTGTAACCCCAGCACTTTGGGAAGCCAAGGCAGGAGGACTTGTTGAGACTAGGAGTTCAAGACCAGCCTGAGCAATATAGTGAGATCTTGTCTCCACAAAAAATAAAATTAAAATATCAGCTGAGGTGGTGGCAACACGTCTGTAGTCCCAGCTACTGAGAAGGCTGAGGCAGGAGGATCACTTGAGCAGAGGAGTTTGAGTCTGCAGTGAACTGTGATCACACCACTGTACCCAGCCTCAGTAACGGAACAAGACCTCATCTCAAATGAATAAATGATAAATAAATAAGACACACTGAAACACCAGAGGAAAGGCCTGGTTTGGTGTCCACTGGCTACAAAATACTCATGTCTTCTCCCTTTGAAGCAGCCCCCAGCTTCCTGTGCTGTGTCCGCAGGCAGAGACAGGGCTGCTGAATGAAGCTTCAGGTCCTCCATGCAGCACAGCAAGGCTCCTGGCCAGGCTTGGGGCTGCCTCGGAGGAGCCATGCCATCCATCCTGGAAACTCTATTCTCCTGGGAAGCCTTCGACATGCCCCTGTTATCCTGCTTCCAAGGACGGGGTAGTGAGCACAGGTCGTGTTGAGAGCTCTCACGCCTTGCTCAAGGCCACATAGCTTATCAAGGGTAGAACTAACTCCTCATCTGGCCCTTTGCTGGAACTTGGGCTCAGGACTTTCTCTCTCTGACCCTGCGCTTCCCCACGGGTAAAACAGAGACACATCTAGGGCCTGTGTAGAGAGGACGCAGTAGGGTACACTGTTGGTTCCCTGGGTTCACTTCCCATCTTTCCCGTTCTGGCTGGATGAATCCAGGCAAGGACATGACACTCTCTGCACCTCTGTTGCCTTATCTGTAAAATGGAGATGATCATTGTACCCACCTCACAGAGTCGTGGCAAACATTAAATTTGTCTATGAATGCAAGGTGCTAGCTAGCCTAGTGCTGGAATTGCTTATAAAGCAAGCATTCAGTATTTGTTAGCTGTTATTTTATTGAGATAATTCTTGTTATTAACACCTCATGGCACTGCTATTTCTACTGTGGTTGCATTTTCCCTCCCCTCCTTCCTTCCTTCCTTCCTTCCTTCCTTCCTTCCTTCCTTCCTTCC
>NW_016107367.1:8533433-8536148 GCF_001604975.1 Cebus imitator | reverse complement strand
GCTCTGTCACCAGGCTGGAGTGCAGTGGTGCAATCATAGCTTACTGCAGCCTCGACCTCAGTAAGGCCTTCCCGTCATCTCAGACTCTGGAGTAGTTGACACTACGGGCTCGTGCCACCACACCCAACTAATTTTTGTGTTTTTTGTAGAGACGTTTTGCCAGGCTGGTCTCAAACTCCCGGGTTCAAGCAAGCCACCCTCCCGAGCTTCCCAAAGTGCTGAGATCACAGGCGTGAGCCACAGCACCTGGCCTGTATCTTCTTTCTCTTTGTGTCTCTGGTGCCTCTGGTGTGCACTTCACCTCCCTTCTGATCTCAGCCCCTGCCCGGTCTTCCTTCTAGATCATTGGGAGCTCATGGCATTTAATGTGTGCAGAAGCAGTACCCTGACCTGAAGTGCAATACAAACTTAACTTTTGGCCGGGCACAGTGGCTCACACCTCTAATCTCAACACTTTGGGAGGCTGAGGTGGGCAGATCACAAGGTCAGGAGTTTGAGACCTGCCTGGCCAACATAGTGAAACCTCATCTCAACTAAAAATGCAAAAAATTAGCTGAGCATCATGGCAGGTGCCTGGAATCCCAGCTACTCAGGAGGCTGAGGCAGGAAAATTGCCTGAACCTGGGAGGCAGAGGTTGCAGTGAGCCGAGATCGCGCCATGGCACTCCAACATGGCAACAGAACGAGACTCCGTCTCAAAAAAAAGAAAACCAAAAACTCAGCTTTTGTGAAGAAATTATTTATTTACTCAAGACAAGTATTACACCCCTACTTTGTGCTAGGTTTTGTGGCAGGAGATACAACAATTAACTCTGGATCAAATTTATTCTTCAGGGATCTTGAATAAAAGAAACCAGTTGGGTAGACAGTAGATTTCCACTGACTCTTCAGAACTTTCTGAGATGGGGCTGTTCCAGTGCTCATCTTAGTTGAGACAGTGGAGTATTTAAGAACTGGGCCACCTGGGCTCAAATTCCATTCTTGTCACTTACCTGCTGGGTGGCTTCAGGAAAGCTACAGAGCCTCTCTGAGCCTCAGTGTCCTCACCTGTGAAAAGGGATAGCTAATGCAGTGTAGGAGTGTGTAGCCTGGAATGGCCTGCCTTGAGACCCAGGAAGTGGGCAGGGGAGTGGCTCTGTCCCTGGAAAGTCAGAGACAGGGAGGACAGACATATGACGGGTTAGTGTGGATGCAGTCCTGCCCTGAGCAGGGGCCCGCCCAGGTGAATTTAAAAGCAAAGGCCTCTGAACTCCTGAGAAGTTACAGATCCATGGTCCAACCCTTGAGGAGTGCTCAGGCTAGGAGAGGTGGTAAGTCGCTAACGCTGCGTGAGAAACGGTCAATGCCATGAGAGCTTCACAAAGAGGCAAGGCCATAGGTGGCAAGGATGCTCCTGAGCAAGAGGCCATGTTTGAGCATCTTGAAGGACAGTTTCGATTTAGACCTTCAAGTATGTGCAGGAAGGACACCTGGCTGGCTATGGAACAGCCTGTACCATGAATGTACCGTAAAGAGCAGCTCCATTTCCTGGGCCTGGAGGGTGGAACCGTGGTGGGGTGAGGGTTGACCCAGCTTGAATATCAAGCATCGAGTTTCGAACACTTGCTGGGCACTGGGACTTCCGGAAGAACCAGGCTGGCCCTACTTTAACTGCTTTAAGCAGAACCAAGCACCAATTTTTAAACCGTTGTCCTGCCTTCACTGTAGATCTGGAAAGAGCTGTCCGCAGTCCCCTGTGCCTGCAGAATCAGGTTGCTGTGCTAGGGCTGGATGTTGGCATCTTACCTAGCTCGTTATTTCTTTATTCTAGGTTTCTCTGAGGGATCTGGACCACTAACAGGCTGGCATCTGTGGGTTGGCAAGAGGGAGGGTGGCCCCGGAGAAAGGGATGCCACCAACAAAAATGGGCTCCTTCGCTCTGGGGAATCAGGTGATCCTCAAATGGAGGGTGCAGGGGATGGCACAACAGAGACTCCTGCTTGAATGACAGCCCCAAGAAGGGTCTAGGAAGGGGTGTCAGCCTATGAGTGGGACTATGCAAATCATGGTCTGCAGGAAGGTGCATCTTGGCTCAAAGCCCTCCAACGGAGACCCTCCCCTAGGATGAGAGCAATCCTTGCTGTCTAACCTCCCCAGTCACCTCTTTCTGTCCTCCTCAATGTGCCACCCAGCTCGTCCTGGGCATAGCTCCAGCTCTCAAGCAAATAACGGCAGTGCTTTGCTTTCATTTCATTTCATTATTTTTTGAGATGGGCTCACTCTGTTGCCCAGACTGAAGTGCAGTGGCATGACCTTGCCTCTCTGCAACCTCCACTTACCAGGTTCAAGTGATTCTCCTGCCTCAGCCTCCCAAATAACTGGAATTACAGGCACGTGCCACCACGCCCAGCTAATTTTGTATTTTTAATAGAGATGGGGTTTCACCATGTTGGCCAGGCTGGTCTTGAACTTTTGACCTCAAGTGATCCACCTGCCTTGGACTCCCAAAGTGCTCGGATTATAGGCTTGAGCCACCAGGCCTGGACTGCTTTCATTTTAATTCAGCTCGAGAGTTCACTTTTAAGAACCTCCTGTGTGCCAGGCACCAGTAGAGGGGCTTTCTCTACCTTATTCCTCTTGATCCTTCCCACAAATTGAAGAAGTAGAAGCGGACACAGAGGCTTGGCTGGGCACAGTGGCTTACACCTATAATCCCAGCACTTTGGGAGGCTGAGG
>NW_016107367.1:8530371-8533038 GCF_001604975.1 Cebus imitator | reverse complement strand
GAAGAAGAAATAACAAATAACAGCACCTTTTTTTTTTTTTTCCCAGATGAGAAAAGTGAGTGTCGGAGAATGGAAGAGATGTTGCTGAGTAAATAGCAAAACCAGATTTTGACTCTCCAAAGTCCATACAGATTCTTCTTTTTATCTCAGCTTTGCTCACTTGAGTGCCTACGAGGGAGTTAAAAACAGTCTCTGCACTGCCAGGCTCTGTGACATTGGACAAGTCATTAGTTCCACTATGCTTCAGTTTTCGCATCTAGAAAATGGGGATAATACTATTAAACTATCCTACAGGTTGGGCAAGGTGTCTCATGCCTGTAATCCTAGCACTTAGGGAGGCCAAGGTGGGTGGATCACCTGAGGTCAGGAGTTCAAGACCAGCCTGGCCAACATGGAGAAACCTTGTCTCTACTAAAAATACAAAAATTAGCTGGATGTGGTGGTGGGCACCTGTAATCCCAGCTCCTTGGGAGGCTGAGACAGGAGAATCACTTGAACCCGGGAGGCGGACTTTGCAGTGAGCCAAGACATTGCCACTGCACTCCAGCCTGGGCAACAAAGAGCAAAACTCTGTCAAAAAAAACAAAAATACCCCACTATCTCATAAGGCTGTTTTGAGAATCAAAGAATAATTACATATAAAATGCTCCAAGCAGCACCTGGTATGTAGCAGCTGCTCTTATTTTTTTTTCGTTGAGCAGGGCATGGCCTCCAACTTGGTGCCAACCCCCAGTCATGTTCTAAGCTGACTTCAAAATGTGCAGTGCTGGCTCTGCCACTTATCTACCATGTAACTTTTGGGAGAGTTGCCTCAGTTTCCCCATATAGCAAATGGGGATGAAATAGATCAGTGATTCTGAACCCTAGAGGAGTCCTATGAGCCTCTGAGAATCTGAAGGAAGCGGTGAATACCATTCAGAAAAATTCTTCACAGTGCTCTGAGCACTTGTCCGCCCCCTGAAGCCTGCCCGCAAGCATTCCAGGACTTATGGACTCCCCAAGTGTCCACCCAGCTCTGGGAAGAAGAGGAGGGCTGTGGGTTGGGGGCCACTGGACAGCTCCGGTGTCTCTCTTCCCTGCATTTTGTCTCTTTCCTTCCTCTCTTTATTTTCTGCCTCTTAAACCTTCTTAGAACTGTGGAGGTAGAAAATGGAGGCTGAGGTGGGAGGATCACTTAAAGCTGGGAGACAGAGGTTGCAGTGAGCTGTGATTGCAATATTGCACTCCAGCCTGGGTGACAGAGTGAGGCCCTCTCTCAAAAGAAAAAAAAAAAAAGAAAGAAGAAAAGTCTAAATTCCAGTGAGACCCTGTCTCAAAAAAAAAAAAAGGAAAGAAAAGTCCAAATTCCAGGGCAGAGGGGGTACCTAGACTGGACCTTCCACCCACACACCCATCGTCGTTTATGCTTGAGATGTTTTTGGTCTTCTCCGTGGCTCAGAAAAAGCTTTCCTCAGTGGTTGGGGTGGAGGGGAAGGCATGTTTATGAGAAAGGCGGCGTAATCCACACCAACGGAAGAGGCAACGGCAGAAAGCCAAGCTGCCGGCAAGGCTCCTGCCCGATCTGCGGGGCGGTGGCCAGCTGCCTGTGCAGCAGACCATCTCATGCACCGCGCGGTGGCAATCAGCGGGGATTTAGGGGAGGCCATCCCGGCAGGAAAGCAAAAACCAACCCCACCAGGAAAAAAATGCCTCCAAAGCTGGGCCTGCGTCACCGAGGTGTCACCACCCCATAAAGGAGGCCAGTGAGACGCCTGGGAGGCCCGAGGCCCGTCGTCCGGGGTGGAGCTGTAAAGCCCTCTGGGCGCACTCCGTGTCCTCCCGCGTCCCGCCCGTAAATGGTCGCGCCACTTGGCAGTCTGCTCTCGCCATTTTTATTTGGGGTCGTCCCCAAAGGCCACGTGGTGGGGAAACAGGGCCGGGGACACAATGGTGGCACAGTGACCAGCCGCCTGGGCCCTGGCTAATCACTAGAAACACCTGGAGGAACTCGTTGAAGGAAACAAGAAACAAAATCCCTGCGATTAGTGCTGCAGGCTTCTGGTGGTCCCGGCTAATCTCTTTCAGGTGGAGGGCCCGGTGGGGGGGCCCGGCTGCCTCCCCAGTCCCGGAGCCGGGGGCCTGGGGCCAGTGGCTGGAGCGTGTCGAGCCCTGTGAGGTTTGTGAGGCTGGTCTGAAGGTCTGTGGCGGCAGGTGCCCTGCAAATGCCAGGGGCCATGGAGAAAGTGAAGGTGTGTGTGGGAACCCCATGAAAGAGATCAAGCTATTTAACAGCCACCCTGGGCTCCACAGGGACTGACCCCCCACCCCATCCACTCTCAAAGCAGGTCAGGAGAGAAAACAGCAGAATGTCAAAGCTGAGAAGAATAAATCCCTCCGTGCTCAACTTCTCAAATCACATAAGCAAACACGGATCAGTTTTGCCTATTTCAAGAGCACTACAGGTTTATGGTGGAAAATTAAGATAATATGTAGATAAGGAAAAAATAAAAAGTGCGTAGACCCACCACCCAGAAATAGTCATGTTTAGTATTTGAGGATTCTCTTTTATTGCCATATACCTAGAGTGGAAGTTTATAAATGTTACATAAATTTTTTCTTTCTGAATAGAATTTACTTATCCATATATACATATATATATATATATATATATATATATATATATATATA
>NW_016107367.1:8517257-8530326 GCF_001604975.1 Cebus imitator | reverse complement strand
ACACACACACACACACACACACACACACACATATATTTTGGAGACAAAGTTTCACTCCTGTTGCCCACGCTGGAGTACAATGGTGTGATCTCAGCTCACTGCAACCTCCATCTGCTGGATTCAAGCAATCCTCCTGCCTCAGCCTCTCGAGTGGCTGGGATTACAGGCACCCACCATCATGCCTAGCTAATTTTTTGTGTTTTTAGTAGAGACAGGGTTTCACCAGCCAGGCTGGTCTCGAACTCCTGACCTCAGGTGATCCACCTGCCTCGGCCTCCCAAAGTGCTGGGAATACAGGAGCGAGCCACCACGCCCGGCCTCATCCATAGATCTTTAATGCATTTCTGTACCAGCCTTCGTTCCCTTACGCGATTTTCAGCCACTCTATAACCTTGCATTGTGTGGAAGCCTGGGTTTCTTTTTGTTAGGTTTTTTTAATTTTTTAAATTTATTTTTATTTTTTATTTCCTCATCCTCTGACTCTCAGAAACCTAGTTTTCTTTGGCTAATCCAAATTTTCCACACTCGTATTCATGATTACTTTAATCACTTTGATCCATTTTTAATCTTGAACACATCATGAACTCCTATGTGGGGCACTGTTGGGAAAAAAATTATTAAAAGCTTTGATGAACTGAATGAGAATTTCCCTGACTTGGTGTACTGATAAATAGGGCGTTTACAAGGGGGGATACTTTGCAGGGGGAGTTCACCCCCACCGAGCCCCCCAGTTTGCACATGAGAAATCCAAGCCTTGAAGAGAGAAATTGTGGGTATAATCACAGGGCCCGAGGCGGGACCCGAACCCAGGCCACCGCGCATGCAGAATAATCCAGGCAGAGTTTTGCTTTGGCTGCAGGTGAACGTTAAGGAGAATGTCTGCAGAGCATGCATCTTTCCGTTATTTTTTCTTTACATAGTAAAGTCTTCTGTTTTTCAAATAACAGACTGTTCAAGCTGCCTCTTGTCTTTTGCCTTTTTGTTCTGGAATGACTCAGTCTACCCCAGAGGAGAGGAGGCAAAAGGGAGTGTTGCCCTGATGAAAATAGATGCCTGCCCCTGGAAGGCGCATCCAGGGGCCTCCCTGAGAACGGTCTCCTGGGCAGGCTGGCTTTGCGGGAATGTGACTTGGGCAGTGCGCTGGGCCCACGCTCCGCTTCCTGCTCTGCTGCTGCCGTGTTGAAAATCTTAATAATTTTTGAATAAGGAGCCTTGCATTTTTACTCTCCCAGGGCTCTAAAAATTATGTAGCTCATCCTGTCCACAGGCTTTGCGCTTTTTTTCTGAGACGGAGTCTCACTTTGTCGTCCAGGCTGGAGTGCAATGGCATGATCGCCTCTCACTGCAAATCCTGCCTCCTGGGTTCAAGTGAGGTCCTGTCTCAGCCTCTCCAGTAGCCGGGATTACAGGCATGTGCCACCACACCCAGTTAATTTTGTGTTTTTAATAGACGTGGTTTCACCATGTTGGCCAGGCTGGTCTCAAACTCCCGACCTCAGGTGATCCACCTGCCTCAGCCTCCCAAAGTGCTGGGATTACAGGCATGTGCCACCACACCCGGCCTATGGTTTGTACACCTGTTTTCCGCTTAGCTTCATCTCATGAGTCTTTGGGAAAGGTCTGTTTATCCAAACCTCCATGGTACAAGGAAGTTAGTTTGTGCCCTCAGTGGGAAAATGACTCACTCAGGGTCACACGACCATTTGTTACAGAGCCGTGGATTTCTAGATGTGCTGCAGATCAACAGTCTCATATCAGACCTCCCTTGGACACAACCATCTCATCAGTAGGGTGGTCACCTTTCACATCTGGAGGGAAGACCCCATGGGAGGGGGTTTGAAGGTGCTAGCAAGGATTTCTGCCATCAGTTCATCATTAGAGATAATTTGCACTTAAGGCCCTGTTCCCCTACATCTTTGGAAACCTCCATGGATTTATAAGCAGCCACTTACAGGTTCTCTAGTACCTTAGGGTGAGCTACAACCCAAATAATCCCAGCTGCTGTTTGTTCAGCACTGTGGAGATGCCCCTGAAAAGGACAGAACCAGGCCCTGCCTGCAGGAAGCTGTCATTCTTAAGGCCACATGACTTCTCAGACAGCCTCACGGCTCAGGCTTCCCGGCTGAGGCTTTGCAGTCCTGTGTGAACTTGGGTACATCACTGCCTCACTCTGCCTCAGCGTCTTCTTCAAGGGAAGTGGTGATAACACCCACGTTTCAGGGTCATTGTGAAGCTAGGTGAACTATGGACTGCAGAGCATCCCTACCGATGAGGAGGAGCAGGGCACCTGGAGCAGGCTGGCACAGGAGGAAGAAGGAAATGCTCTCCACTTTCCCTGGCTCTGGTTTTATTATACAGTCCGGCATCTTGGAATTCAAGGGACTTTGGAAATGACTCCTTCCGCAGTTTTCTACCTGAGGCCCAGGTTGCTGGGCAGAGGGCAGGTCTTCATCCTCAGGGTAACAAATCCTGTCTCTCGCAGGAGGCATCAGGGGCTGCCTGCCTGCAGCAAAGGTTCCACAGCACCCCTCTCCCAACCCTACGCCACCGTCACCACCATCACCCCATGGCGCACTCATGTACGCATATGCCTCACACATATTCACACATGCACACGCTCCTACTCAAATGCACACACTAACACACAATTACCCATGCATGCACACACACACTGACTTGAACAATACTACTTGCAGGCAAATACATGCTGACATGAGCACACATCTCCCCCTTCCACACATGCCCATGCACACGTACTCTCACACATACCCCCACACACACCTACACACTCCCACACGCCTACCCACATGCAAACACACTCATGCATGCACACACACACACACCTGTGCACACACATACACTCTAAGATACACTTACCTGTGAGCCAACTTGCACACCTACCCACATACACACTCAGCCATGTGTGAACACACGCAAATGCAAACCTGTGTAGAAAGAACACAGGTACTTTGTACACTGAATTGATTGTGAGAATTAAAATGCAATGGTTAGATGCTCAGAGTTTTTGCTCTGTCACTTACCAGCTGGGAAGTCTTGGGCGAGTCACTTCCATGCTCTCTGCCTCAGTTTCTGCATCTGTGAAATGGAACTATTAGTAGCACCTCCCTCAAAGATTGTTGTTGAAGATCACTTGGCACGGGTCATGGTACACAGCAAGTGCTCAATAAATGTCAGCTCTTAGTGGTGCCATGTGTCAGCCAAATCTTCTTAGCTTCTGGAAGCTTTCTTTTCAAATTTGACATGACTGCATTTCCTCAAAAATCTGTGTGGTGTGTGTTTCATGTTTATGGAGCAAAATATGGCAATGATCTTGCACCTACAGGGGGAACAGAAAACTCAAGTGACTGCTGGGACAAAGTTCCTCCGGAGAGGTGATCCAGTGCGCCTTCCCCATCCTCCACGTCACTCCCCGCTCCGCGGGGCGCGCCTGCTCGGTGATCTCACCCTTTGTCGACCCAAGAACAGTCATCCATTGTTTCATCCTCAGCCGAACTCGACTCCCTTTACATTTTTACCGCTAAATTGAATCTACTGCCAGTAATCTAATTTACATTTGAAGGCACACACAATGCCAACATGACCAAATGCCAATAAAATTTCTAGTAAAACCCATAAGTGGCTCGGTGCTTGTGTTTATGGAAATCTTAGCCTGCTCCTGCCTTAAGAACCCTTCAGCCCAGAGCCCCAAATCACTCCCATATGACTACAAGATACTCTGGACACCCCTGGCAATGGGGGATGAAGCCTTCCTGCAGGGCCTCAGAGGTGCTGCCCTGGCCAGTGGAAGTGGGCAGGAGAGGACTGGCTTTGAGTCAGGTGCACACACCTGCTGAAGTCAGGGCAGCACGCCCTGCCTCGACCCGTTTTGCCCCATCAGCCGCCTCTGGTCACGCAGTCCGGGCCACTTGCAGAAGCAACGACCACCTCATTCGGGTTTCTGGAATGACAAATGAGAGAAAATGACTTTCTTAGTAATTCGCTCTCTCCTGCTGAGTCACCCTGTCCCATCTGTGGAGCACATTACAAGCATCCCATAGACTCATCAAAGCATAGATTCTCAATTTTGAAAGAAACTCCAGGAGAACCCAGTCTTTCTTTCAATAATGGGTTGAATAATGATAAAAATCAAAGCAAGCACCCATTGAGGATTTAGACTGTGTCAGGCCCTGCTCTGAGCACTTTACATATATCACTCAGTGAAACCTCACAGCAGCACTGCAGGGCTTTCGTTATTTTCACGAAACTGATGATGAGACAGAGGTGTTGTCACTGGCAGCAAATATGGAGTTTGCACGCTGGTTGTTTGGCTCCAGAGTCCACACGATTGGCTGCCGTGCTGCTCTGCCTGCCATCTCCACTCATCTCCATGGAAGAAGCAACTACTCTTTGCTAGACTAGGGACCATGTCCTTTACCTGTCTTACCACTCAGCTCTGCAACAGGTCCGTGGTACAGTGCTGTGGGTCCCAGAGAGGGGAATCAAGCTGAGGACAAGATGAGTTACATAATTTTTAGGGCCCAAGGAGAATAAAAATTCAAGGCCCCTTGTTAAAGAATTATTAGGAATTTCAACATAGCAGCAGCAGAGCAAGAAGCCAAGTATGGGCACTGTGCACGGCCCAAGGACATCCACCTTGTGGATTTGCTGGCCCAGCTTTTGCTTGTTTCAGGACCTGAGGTACAGAGGGCAGAGTTAACCCACTCCTCAGTTCATGGCCAAGGGTCCCCATTAGTCCATGCTAGGTTCCTGTCTGAATTGATGTATTGGTCAATGTAATCCCTTTTTACCCCATTTCCCACTTCTTATCCCTCCCATTTTGTCAAACATGTTTTATTAGTTTTATGTGCAGGTCATGTTACTGCACATAAATATGATCGTGCTATAGATCCAGTGCTGGTTCTTGTTCTTCGTCCAATCCATGTGTTCATGCATTACGTTCCATGTAGCTACGTGTCTGCCTCTAATGCTCATGGTACTCCCTGCTGTGTGCATCTGGCATGCTTTCTTCATCCATTTCCCATGATGCACATGGAAGCTGCCTCCAATGCCCTTAGACCAAATCAATGATGGGATGAACATCCTCTTCAATGCTCCCTTCTGAATGTGTGTTTGAATTTCTCGGGATCAACACTGAGGAGTGGGATTGCTGGGTCACAGGAGATAGATAGAACTAATCTGATTGAGTCCTGCCAGGTGACCTTCCAGGATGATACTCCAAGGCCAAGCACGGAGGCTCCTACGTCCCCCCACCATGCCAGTGCTTTGCTCTTTCCTGACTTCTCATTCTTGCTAATCTGGCGAATGTAAAGTGATATCACATTGCATATCAATCTCCAATCACCGAGTTACTAATGAGAGCATCTCTCCACACGCCTGTTAGTCTTTGGGGCTTCTCTGGTTGTGTTAATTTGTTCGTGTTCTTTGCCTACCTTTCTGTTGGGATTCTTACAGATTTGGTTGCAGATTTATGATGGTTCATTATATATTCTGGGATATCAATTCATTTGTATTTATTTAATTTTTTGAGACAGAGTCTCACTCTGTCGACCACACCGGAGTGCAGTGGTGCAATCTTGGCTCGCTGCAGCCTCCGCCTCCCAGGTTCAAGTGATTCTCGTACCTCAGCGGCCTAAGTAGTGGGATTACAGGTGTAAGCCATCACACCCAGCTAATTTTTGTATTTTTGATAGAGAAGGGGTTTCACCATGTTGGTCAGGCTGGTCTCAAACTCCTGGCCTCATGTTATCCTCCCACCTCAGCCTCCCAAAGTGCTGGGATTACAGGCGTGAGCCCCTGCACCTGGCCTCAGTCCACTTTTAATATTAGACATGACATACATTTTCTCCGTCTGTGTCACTTATCTATTAACTTTATGTTGTCCTTCATTGAACAAAACTCCTTAATTTTGATGTACTCAAACTCATCAGTTATTTTTCCATATGGTTTGTATTATAGGGGTATGCTTTGGAAATTCCTTCTTTGTTCTAGATCACCAAAATATTCTCCCATAATTTTATTTATTATACTTTTGATTTGTCTTTCACACTTCGACTTTTTTCATTTTACGGTTCAACTTTGCTTACACCATTAGTTAGGGATCGAATTCTATTTTTCTCTATGCAGCAAACCAGTTTTTCAGATGCTGTCTCCTAAATAGTTCGTCCTCTTCCATTGAAATGTCATGCCTTCTTTAGTGGCTGTGAAGGTCCTATCCACACATGTGTCAGTCTCTGATCTCCCTCTTTGCTTCATTGTTCTATCACCCAGCACCTGTCTCACTGGCGACATGACTTTGTCGTATACAAACCTCCGACTATGTGGGATGCTCCTCACCACTCCTCCTACACTGCACTGATTCTGCTACGCGCAAACCTTTGTTCTCCAAAACATGTTTTACAATAAGTTCATTGATTATTCAAAATACTCAACTGAAATTTGCATTGGGATTGAGTTGGCTATTTGGATTAATTTGGAGTAAGTTGACATCTTCTAAGAAGTGTTTTAAAAGTAAAACTTTTTTAAAGAGATAATGTGCTTCCTTTTTAGTTTACTTCCTCAACACTTTAAGGCTTTATTGCTCTTAAGAGCAATTAAATGGGCTAGGACAGGGATAGCATTAGGAGAAATACTTAATGTAGATGACAGGTTGATGGGTGCAGCAAACCACCATGGCACAGGCATAGTATGTAACAAACCTGCATATTCCACACATGTACCACAGAACTTGAAATATAATTTTTTAAAAAAGAGCAATTAAATTATATTATTTATTTATTTATTTATGTGGTACTCCGTTGCCCAGGCTGGAGTGTAGTGGCACGATCTTGGCTCACTGCAGCCTCTGCCTCCAGGAATCAAGTGATTCTCCTGCCTCAGCCTCCCAAGTAGCTGGAACCACAGGTGTGCACCTCCACGCCCAGCTAATATTTGTATTTCTTGTAGAGACAGGTTTTTGCCATGTTGCTCAGGCCAGTTTTGAGCTCCTGAGCTCAGGTGATCTGCCTGCCTCAATTTCCCAAAGTGTTGGAATTACAGGAGTGAGCCACTGCCTATTATTTTCAATAACATAATAAATACCTGTCAATCATCACCCAAGACACAGAAGACCTTAATGCCCACCACTTAAGAATACGATCCTTCCTACAACCCTACCCCCAATCTTGCATTAAACTGACCCTCCTGTTCTGCTGAGGCATCTCTGCAGGTGCTCTTTCCATGGGCATTTGACCACATTTGACCTGTGTCCTCCTGTGCCCCTGACTTCATCATCTGAGGAGACAGCTTTGTCTATTCTTGGATAACTTTACTGCTAGAGAGTTCTTCTTTAGACTGACTTTAAAATACTTCTTGGTAGCATTTCTAGCAACTTTTGGCTACCCTGATAATGTTGTACCCAGTTCAACCTTCCCAGGACTGGTCTTTGACTATTTTAAAGACATTACTTTTGGGATTTCTTTTTTTTTTTAACCTTCAAGTTTCTCTTCTTGAAGTTAATCATTCCCAGATATTCCTCCAACTGCCCTCATGTGATTCTATCTCAGTCCCTGGGTCCCTCCTCTCTGCACTTTTCCAGGCTCCCAGCACTTCTCTTAAATAGCAGAGCTCAGACTTGAAGACAATTCTCCAAGAATAGTGACAACAGGGTTGAGTGAGAGAAAACAACCTCCTTCACTTAAAATGTTATACATCCATTTATGCAACCTAAGCAGGCATTAGCTCCCTTAGCTGATGCCTTACAGCAGGGCTTACCTTGAATTCACTGCTGGCACACAAGTTATTGTCAAATTTGAACTCCTTTGTCTTGTCTTTGAGGTTGAGATAATCGGCTTCTTCCTTTCAGCTGGGAGACTTTCTCACCAATTGTAATCCCAGCTACTGGGATTCTCTGGTAAACAATGAAATTTGGGTGATTCATAAACTCAATAAATATTTATTAAGTAATTACTACGCAGCAGACCTCAGAGTTATAGGAGAGGACACAGCCCATTGCAGCCCACCCTCCAGGGCAAGGATTCATGAATTTTGCTTCCAGAAAATTAAACGAACCTGAATCCATTCATTAATGCATCCACTTTACAAGCATATACTGAACCCTCCTGTGGCCAGATACTTCCTGCCCTCCCTTTTGCCCACCTCCATGGGTGAAAAGCCATAGAGGAGAAGGAGTGGGGAGCAGAACCCAGGCTTTTGGTGAAAACCACATTCACGGACCAGAACCCAGAGCCAGCCCCCCAACCTGAGAGTCTCCCAGCAAGATGCCTTCCCCTCTGGCCCCAAGAATGTGACACCAGACCCACGCTGGCCCTTCGACCACTTCAGGGGGCACTGCCGAACCTTGGGAGAGCAGGGAAAGCCTTGTCAGTGTCTCTGAGAGAGAAGTTGTGCTGAAGTCTGAGACTTCCATTCCAGCATGGCTGCCACCCTGCACAGGAGGGTGCGCCTACCAGGGCCAATGTCCCATTCATGGAAAGTGAGGTGTGTAAACACCATGCAGTGAGGCTGGGGCAGGGGGCCTCTGCTCTCCTTATTCCCCAAGTCAAAGCTTCCTGCATGGAGGTTGTGGAAGGGCCAGGGGTGGGACGGGATGTGGGCCTCCTTCTTGGTCCAAACATTGACAGCAGCCCTGAAGAGCCAGAGTGGTCCAGGGAAGTGAGGGGTTCCCGCAGGGGATGGTGATCTCTGGGCATGGGAGAGGATCACACAAGAAGCGGGAGAGGCCAGTAACAGGAAGCTGCTACACTGGGACAGACACCAGAATCTTCAGGTGTGGGCTCCGGGACACGCTGGGGAGTCCTGGGCAGGCAGCCAGGCAGGTGAGACAGTAACGTGTCGGAAGAGACAGTTGCCTCTTGTCTAGGAAAAGTTCTGCTTGTACTCGCTCTGTTCTGCTCCCCTATGCAACCCTGCTGTGGTCCAGGCCACCTGTGGTCAGCTCTCTCACCACTGTCATTCTTCTCAGGAGGCAGCCTAGCACCTTGCTGCAAAAGGGCAGGACACAGGCCAGCAAAACTCCCTGGTAGCTAGTAAGAAATGCAGAACCTCAGGGCTCACACTGGACCTACCAAATCAGAATTTGCAGGTTTTGTTTTGTTTTGTTTTGAAAAAGAGTCTCACTCTGTCACCCAGGCTGGAGTGCAGTGGCACTATCTCAGCTCACTGCAGCCTCTGTCTCCTGGCAATTCTCTTGCCTCAGCCTCCCAAGTAGCTGGGACTACAGGCACACGCTACCACACCCAGCTAATTTTTATATTTTTAGTAAAGATGGGGTTTCACCATGTTGGTCAGTATAATGTCAATCTTCTGACCTTGTGATCCACCCACCTCTGCCTCCCAAAGTGCTGGGATTACAGGTGTGAGCCACTGTGCCTGGCCTTGTTTTGTTTTGTTTTTCGTTTTGTTTATTTGAGACAGAGTCTAGCTCTGTCGTCCAGGCTGGAGTGCAGTGGCACGATCTCGGCTACTGCAACCTCCACCTTGCGGGTTCAAGTGATTCTCCTGCCTCAGCCTCTTGAGTAGGTGGGACCACAGGCGTGTGTTGCCATGCCCTGCTGATTTTTATATTTTTAGTAGAGACCAGGTTTTACTATGTCAGCCAGGTTGATCTTGCATCCCTGACCTCAGGTGATCCTCCTGCCTGGGCCTCTCAGAGTGCTAGGATTACAGGCACAAGCCACTGCTCCCGGCCAGAATTTGCGTTTTAACAAGATCTCAGGTATGCATTGAAGTCTGAAAAACCCTGCACCGGAATGTCAATTCAGCAAGGGTTGGGAGCGGGTCTGTCTCATTCACATCACGTGTGGCAGCGTTGGAGAGGTACGGGGCTAACAGCAACTGGACCTGTGTGACTTGGGCACAGCGCTCAAACTCTCTGCCTCCATGACCTCATCTATAAAATGGGAGTGATGATAATAGTTCATGCCTCAATGGAGTTGTCAGGATGATTAAATGAGTTGATATATAAGAAGAATTGGCTTGTGGTAATCATTACGTAGGTGCTAACCTGCTATCAGTACCTCCAGCCCACCCTGCTGCATTCCACTCTGCCACCAGGGTCCCCAGCAGAATCCAAAATTGGTTGATAACACATGCTTTTAAAGGCCATCTTCCCTTCCCAGCCTCCCTTTCCCACTTCCCTGCTGGTGTTCCCTGGGATCACTCCCAGATAAATGACAGGGTCTGCTTCTAAGGCCACCCACGCTAACCTGCCTCTCTCAGAGATAGCTGTGAGGGTTGAACGGGGGATGTCTCCGGCAGTGCTCTCATTGCTTTTATTTTGAGGGACAAAGAGGAACGCCAGACAGCCTTTCCCAAGGTGTTATTCTGTCTCTGTTTCTCTCTCTCTTCGGCTGCCAAAATCCCAAACTCTCTAATTAGGCAGTGATGTGCAGGTCACGGCTTATTATACATTTTACTGGTATGAAAGATGTATAGCACACACTTTAGAAATAATAAAACATACAATACTCTGTTGTAAATTCCACACAGCCAGTTGATTGTCATAGAATGCTCCCATTGATTTTCATTGAACTCCTGTATCTATGGCCAGTCTATGGCTGCAATTGACGCATGAGCATACTTCTGTCCAGAATGCTGGGTGATGTTTTTGTTTATGCTAACAAGGAAGACAAAAGTAATACAACGAAGACATCACTAGTTCATTGATTAATGATATGAACAACTTCTTTGCTGACTTAGGTAAGTTTTCAAGGCTGAGAGATTTCTTGGACCTGGAGGCTACTCACAATGTAATAGCTGTCGCCATGACACACGTAAGTTTGTTCTGTTTCACTTTCTCATGTCTAGATCATCAACACAACCATATAAATTAAGCCCCAACTTGTGGCATTTGTCAATTATTACGGAGTAAATATTCCCATGATGGCTGATTTCAGGTTATCCACGTGATGTCACTTGAACACAGAGTTGGGAAGAGAGGCACCGTGGCACATCCTTATATATTTCCGCCGTAAAGACACAATAAGTCATTGTCTCTATAGCTTAGGTACTAGTGAAAGCTTAGTATTCATAAAATAATTAGAAAATGATGAGTTCTGAGTATCTATTACTTCTGGGGTTTCTTTTAAATCACTAAACTATTTTTTTAAGGAAATTTTAGGTTCACAGCAAAATTGCACAGAAAGTACAGAGATTTCCCATATACCTGCCCTCCGCACACAGGTATGGCCTCCCCCACCTCCAGGCCAGAGTGTAGCATTTGTTACCATTCATGACCTGCCTCTGATACACCATAATCACCCAAATTCCATCGTTTATCATAGCGTTCACTCTTGCTTTACTTTTTATGGGTTTTGGCAAATGTTTGCTGACATGTATCCACCATTGTGGTATCACAGAAGAGTTCCCATTACCTTTGTTTCCAGTATAAGTTGTTTAATTGTACATGTACATAATTTAATTTTTAATGTTGGCTCTGTTTAACAACTTACTTGCAAAGTTCCTGAAATTTTAACAGCCAGTTCTCAGAGGTCAGTGAGTGCCGGCTTCAGCACAACCCTGCCATCGGGTCTCCTTGGAGAACCTGAGGTCCCCAGGCTCACCTGTAAGGCAGTTTCATCCCTTCCAGGCAAAGCTGGAGCTGCTCTAGGTAACTCGAAACTCAGAAGACCCACCTCGTAACTGGGTGGGACTAGGTCTCACCCCTTCCATTTGCATCCCTCCCCCTGGTAGGCTGGACTCCCTCACCTGCCTCTTTCCAACAGAACTGCAAGCCGCAAGGTTCCTGTTAAGAGTACCTACTTTAGGTACTGGCACAAGACCTGGGACCCCACCTGGGTAGCTGTGCACACGGGATTGCCACAAGGGCGGCTTCTCCAACCTTTCATTCCTGCAGGCTGTGGCTGTTCAGGTAACTGCTATCATGCTTTTGGATGGGAGGCCTTGAGAAGTTTACAATAAAATTCAAAGACAATTTCCCACTGAGGAGGAATCATTTTCACCGGAGATCCATTGCCTAAAGTTTCTTAGTCCGTGGGCTTAACTAGCACAGTTATTAATTATTGCCCTCCAGAGAGATTTGGCCAAAGTGTGCTGCCTTAAAGAGACAGCCAGCCGCCTGTAATCCCAAACTTTGAGAGGCCAAGGCAGGCAGATCACTTGAGGTCAGGAGTTCAAGACCAGCCTGGGCAACATGGCAAAACGCTGCTTCTACTGAAAATACAAAAATTAGCAGGCCATAGTGGTGGGCATCTGTAATCCCAGCTAATCAGGAGGCTCAGGCACGAGAATCACTTGAACTTGGGAGGCAGAGGTTGCAGTGAGCCGAGATCGCATCACCGCACTCCAGCCTGGGTGACAGAGTGAAACTCTATATCAAAACCAACAACAACAACAACAAACAAACAAGCACACAAAAAAGAGACAGTCACACTGAGCTTAACTTGGCTGGACCCATGAGAGAACCTCCTGAATGCTCTCATGTCCCAAGCCCCACAGTGCCGGAGACTGAAGATTCAAAGACAGTAGATCTCATAGCCTTTGGGGATGGGCAATTCCAGAACAGGGAGATTTGCCCCACCACAGCGGAAGCACAGAAGAGGCACCTACACACCTGTGCAGACCACTCCTGAAATAAGAAAACCGTCCTGGAGAGAGAAACCTATTTACTTATTTAACAAGCAATCATGTAGTGCGTGCAACATGTTATGTACTATTCTAAATAGTTTACAAATATTGACACATCCAAACCTTATACATAGGTGCTATTAAATCTGTTTTATAAATGAATAACTGAAGCCTCGGAAGGGTATGTAACAGGATTTGAATCGGGCAGTCTGGATCCAGGGTCAGGGCTCCAAACAATGACGCTATGCTATCCATGAAGGCAGCTGAGAACGTAGGGATTGGCTTTCGGCTGGCACAGCAGCTGTGGGTGTGGGGAGATAGGGGGAGTGATGAGAATTCAGACTGGAGTGGTCAGTGGGGGCCAGATTTTATACACACACACACATACACACACACACCTGTGCACAATACACAAACACACACACACCTGTGCACAACACACACACACGAACATGCACACACACAC
>NW_016107367.1:8458002-8516417 GCF_001604975.1 Cebus imitator | reverse complement strand
ACACACACACGAACATGCACACACACACACCTGTGCACAACACACACACACGAACATGCACACACACACACCTGTGCACAACAAACACGAACATGCACACACACACACCTGTGCACAATACACACACATGAACATGCACACACACACCTGTGCACAATACACACACATGAACATGCACACATATGCACACAGATGCACATGTGCACAATCATGCATGCACGCGTGGACACAACTGTGCACATGTATATACACATGAACACACACATACATGCAACATGAAACACACGTCATGAGGGTTCTGCTTTAGAATACTCACTCTAGTGGCTCTTGGGGGAACATGGGGAAGTTGCTTCTCTTTGGATCTCAGCTTCCTCATCTGAAAAATGGGGGACCTGATTTTACCATAATGAATGGGAAAATTCTTTGTAAACTGTAAAGCTAAAAGCATGAAAGCCATGTTTTCCAAAGCCCACTTCTTGTCAAAAGAGTAAAATATGAAAGTGACCAACATGGCTTGCAGCACCCTATGTCAGCACAGAGTGTTGTGTGGCAAAATGTGTGTGTGTATCTGTGTGTAGCAAATGAAGAAACTGGGTCCCAGAAAAGGATAAGAAGAATGTCTAGGAGCATCCAATAAGTGTGTGTCTGATCTGGGATTTAAATCTGGGTCTTTTTTTTTTTTTTTTGATACAGAATCTCACTCTGTCACCTGGGCTGGAGTGCAGTGGCACAATCTTGGCTCACTGTAGTCTCCACCTCCTGGGTTCAAGTGATTCTCCTACCTCAGCCTCCCAAGTAGCTGGGATTACAGGCGCTTGCCACCACACCTGACTCGTTTTTATACTTTTAGTAGAGAAGTGATTTCAACATGTTGGCCAGGATGGTCTCGATCTCCTGACCTCATGATCCACCTGCCTTGGCCTCCCAAAGTGCTGGGATTACAGGCATGAGCCACTGCACCCAGCCTAAATCTGGATGTTTTTGATGGAAGCCTTCATAGGATACCTCCCTGATATCTCCAGTGTTTTTAAGCAAGGGCCAAGGTTAAAACCATTTTTCCCAGGCCACTTGTCTCCAGTGACCATGTGACCTACCCACTCCCAGGGCAGAGCTAGTGAATGCTTCCAGCAGGTCTCACAAGACAACAATCTACAATCCATTAGCCACAGGTACCCTTTGTCCACTTCAAAATAAAGGGATGCACGTTGTCCATAACTTGACAAATGGTAAAATGCCCCTGGCCCCTTCCTTCTTCCTGCACCCCTTCTTGTCTTTTCTGTTCCTACATGCAAGAGAGCTTTTCCCCAGAGTGAGCATATTGACATTAGAACAAGAGAGGCAGCTCAGCAGAGGCTTGGATACTGGGCCGGGGGTCTGGGTTCCATTCCTGGCTCCAACACTTCTAAGCTATTAAATGGGCACAAACTAATTGTCTTTGAATAACCTATGAAAAACACCTAGCCCAGTGCCAGGGAAGAGGATGCTCAATACGTGATGAGAAGTGAAAAGTGTTGGGGGCAGGCGTGGAGCCATGGCCCTCTGTGGGGGGCCTCAGTGAGGGGAAACATCCCACCAACAGCAACGACAGTAGCAACTGCTATTAACTGAGCATCTACTCTGTGCCCTGCCTTTCCATGGAGCCTGCAGCCCTCGTAACAGCTCAGAAGTCAATGTGATTCGATGCTCAGAGCGAGGCTCTGTGCATTTGGTGAGGTTGCAGAGCTGTGCAAAGGGGCAATGAAATTAGCTTCACTCAACTTCCAAGAAACAGCTGCTGCAGGAGACAGAGCCAAAGAGATGACCTTGCAGTCCACAGGTCCCAATGCTCGGATGGCGACAAAATGGGACAGAATACGGGCCATGAGTTTGGAAAGGTCAGTTGAGCCAGAGAGACCTGGGCTCGAGTCCCAGCTCTGCAACCTCACCAAACGCACAGAGCCTCTCTCTGAGCATCGAATCACATTGACTTCTGAGCTGTTACGAAGGCTGCAGGCTCCATGGAAAGGCAGGGCACAGAGTAGATGCTCAGTTAACAGCAGTTGCTGCAGTCGTTGCTGTTGGTGGGACGTTTCCCCTCAATGAGGCAGGGAACCCGCCCAGCCAGACCCCAGGAAAACTCCAGACTGCCTGCAGGGAAGAAAAGCTTCCAGCACCTCCCTCCAGCCAGCCCTTGAGGCTTCGCTTACCTTTCTGAAAATTAAATTAAAATTCAACAGTAGCCCCATTGTGGCTTATGCATCGCTGGGCTTGCCAGCGAATAGTCTTTAATATCCACCGCTGACAGGAGGGAATTAGCTGCATTTTTTTGTTTGGGTTTTTATTTCTTGCTCCAACTTTCGTTCTCCCCCACAGGGTGTAAGAGGGTGTTTAATCCCATCCCCAGAGCACTGGGCCACTCTTAAGTAGGATGGGCGTGCGGGCAGCCTTGGCCCCCAGGCAGACCAAGGTGAGCGCTGGGTGGATGTGGGCGGAGGGCACCTTCTGTTGATCTTTCCCCGCCATCCAAGTTGGCCAACACAGGTTCCGCAGGCACAAGAGAATCAGTGCAGAATTATCACTAAGCCTCCGGATCATCATCCTCATTAGAGGTAACCGGAGCCCGGCTGGCCCGAATGCAGCTCTAAACCCCACTAAGACGGGACGCGCTCGGGAAGAATATGCTGAATGTAATTTAATAATCCTGGAAACAAGTCTGCATTCTTTTTTGTCCTTGGCCCAAAGGAGAGGTAATTCCCGATGCAGCCAGAGAAGTGGAATCATGCCGACTCAGAGAAAGGCCTGGATTGGGTGGACAAGAAGGGCTTGGTAGGATTTGGAGGCTCTGCTCTGCTTCTTCTGGATGAAATAACCTCCCATTCACCCACACCCAAATCAAGGCCTCTGCCAGCTCTTCAGAACCTTCTAAAACTTTCCAGAACTTTCATATGCATTAGAGAAAGGAGCGCCTTTCTCCAGGTTGATGAAGCCTGCACTCGCATGGCACAGCAAGTGGAGAGGAGGCTGATGCCAACCCTACATCGCCTTCTTCAGGGCAGCCTGAGGTGGAAGGCTCCCTGCCACCCCTCCCGTAGCAGCCACCTCTGCAGATTGCCCCAACTTCCCCACCGAAGCCTCACTCAGCAGATGGTTTCCTGAGCTCTGACCCTCTGCCATCCCCCATCTGCAAGCCTGCCTTGTCAGCTCACCATTCACCCAACCTCACCTGCACGCTTTCTCTGCTCCAGCCCTACCAGCCATCCCCGCCTCCACCCACACGCCAGGTGGTCCCAGCACAGGGATAACCTTAGGTCCCATGCAAATGGTGCTCTGCAGCTTACAAAACACTTCTGCATCCTTCACCGCTCTGGATTCTCCCACAGCCCCATGAGAGAAGCAGGGTGGAGTCATGATGCCTGTTTCTCAGATGGAAAAATGGAAACACAGAGATGGGAAATGGCTTTACTCAAACCATACGGCCACTCAGGACTAGGGCTGGACTGGGAATCCCGACCTTCTGGCTCTGAGTCCAGGCATCTGTCCTGCTTCCACCAAGGCTTCGGAGGCTGAATCTTGTCCCCCAAGCACATTCCCACCCTCTAAACTCATCTCCTGAAGTCCTATTTGGAGATGGTGTCTTTTAAGATGTGTATATTGGTCCATTTTCATGCTGCTAATAGAGACATACCCGAGACTGGGTAATTTATAAAAAGAAGAGGTTTAATGGACTCACAGTTCCATGTGGCTGGGAGGCCTCACAATCATGGTGGAAGATGAAAGGCATGTCTTACGTGGCAACAGGCAAGAGAAAGAATGAAAGCCAAGTGAAAGGGGAAACCCCTTATAAAACCATCAGATCTCACGAGACTTATTCGCTAACCTGGAAAAGTATGGGGGAAATCATCCCCATAATTCAATTATCTCCCACAACACATGGGGATTATAGGAGTTACAATTCCAGATGAGATTTGGGTGGGGACACAGCTAAACCATACCAAGGTGATTAAGCTAAAATGAAGTCATTCAAGTGGGCTTTAATCCAATCTGACTGTTGTCCTTATAAGAGGAGGAGATTAGGACAGGCAGGCACACACACACACACACACACACACACACACCCCACATGAGGACACAGGGAGAAGGAAGCCACCTACAAGGCAAGAAGAGAGGCCTGAGAAGAAACCAGCCCTGCCAGCACCTTGATTCTGACATCCAGCCTCTGCAACTGTGAGCAAATGCATTACTGCTGTTAAGTCTCCCCACTTCTACCCTGGGGCTGAGGTACTTTGTTAGGGAAGCTTTGGCAGACTAACGGAAAGGCCCTGTCCACTCAACCCCTAGCCCTCTGTGCAGCCTGCACTGTTCCCCCTGCCCCACCACCCTTGCCTGCTCTCAGCATACCCTTGTTGCCCACCCAGTGGAACTGAGACCCAAAACTGTGGTGAGGCTCGTGTGTGAAAGCACTTTGGGATTCCTTGAGCCAACTTTTAGGATCTTTAGGATCTTCCTTCTCATGAACTTGTCTTGTCATCATACCTGATGCTATGATATCAGCTTCGTGTATTTCAGGAATACCAGAAACCCTTGCAACTGGGGAACCGGCTTTTGGGAGAACATTTTGTATATTTCTTACATAGCTTATATGCACAAATGTGCATGTGGAATACTTCATAAATCATTATAAAACCTAAGTGCATCTATTGAAAATTACATATATATGCCAACATGCATGTAACTGTATTTTCACCCTATTTATCAGCTAGCTTTTTTTCGAGACAAAGCCTCATGCTGTCACTCAGGCTGGCTGGAGTGCAGTGGTGAGATCTCAGCTCACTGCAGCCTCGACCCCCTGGGATCCTTCCACCCAAGCCTCTGGAGTAGCTGGGACTGTAGGTGCATGCCACCATGTCCAGCTACCTTTTGTACTTTTTGTAGAGATGGGGGTCTTGCTATGTTACCCAGGATGATCTTGAACTGCTGGGCTCAAGTAATCTACCCAGCTTGGCCTCCCAAAGTGCTGGGATTACAGGCATGTGTGCTGTGCCCGGCCCCTAAACTAGCTTTTTATTAAGCCTGTATTTATCAGCAGAATGTGAACACATCAAAGAAAGGCATTTCCTCCTAATTTTCTATTCCAGAAACCTGTAGAGATGCCACCCAAGGAGGGTAAATGACTACAATGTTGATCACATTCTGACCTTGATATTTGCAACATCTGCCTTTAACATGTTTGGAGGCCTGCAAGCTACACCCTTATATTAGGCAGAAATCTTCAAAACCAGCTAGCTCACTTCCGGCAGCCCCTTTTCTCGAATCGTCCCTCTCATGTGGGTGTGTCCCCATGGCCCTGAGCACCCGGGGAAGAGTAAACAGCAGGTGCTTCATAAAGACTGATGCTGTTCCCCAGGCCTGTGTTTGGCCTGCCAGGTCATTTGGGCAACCCTGGAGATCGCCACTGGTGCCTCCAAGCAACAGCCCAAGATGGAGGAAATGACCTGGCTTCACCTGCCGCTTGCTCTTCCCTGCAGCATGCCATGAGCAAGCAGATGTCCTGGCCGGGCATGTACACGCTGAGGTTGGCAGAGCAGAGGCCTCTGCAGACAGAGGTTGGGGGGTGGACCGGTCCAGCCTGCAGCCACAGCAGCTCTCAAAGGGCTTACCTGACTCTCATCCAGAGCAGAAGGGGCATCCCAGTCTGGCCGGGGCCACTCCTGGCTTCCAGATTGTGGGGGCTTAAGTAGAATCCTACCCAAGAGAAGTCAACAGAGCCACCTAGGCATTTAGACCTGGGCTGGGCTGGCAGGGCTGCTGGGGAGAGTGGCATAGTGGGAAGGGGCTCACTCAGCTTGAGGAGCAGGACAGGCTTGGCAGAGGAGCCCTGTCTTCAAAGAAACCCTGAGGGTAAACGAGAGCCTCCGTACACAGGCGTGAGCCATGTACTTGGCACTATCTCAGCAGCGCCCTCGCCTCTGGGCTCCTGAAGCCCTGGGATTGGGGCTGGGCCTGGTTCCCTGCAGACCGTGCCGTGACCTTGGCAGAGCCCCTCCTCTCCAGGCCTCCAGGAGAGGCAGGGAAGCAGAACCAGTGCCCCGCCCTCTACCTGGGCTTGTGATCCCAGCAACTCGAGTGGGTTAGTGAGGTGTGTGGAAGGCTGTGGAGGGCAGTCACTCAGGGAACAGAAGGACAGTGACCCTCCTGAGAGTAGATGCAGGAAACCTTCTCTGAAGGAAGCTGGTTTCTCTGTGGCTATACCAGCTGTTCAGAAAGCTCATTGGACCTGGTTTTGAAAATAAAACACAGTTAAAACCCTGGGACGAGTTACTGTGCACTGTGGAGTACTCAGGCTCTGGTACCAAAGCTTGAGAATGAGCCACCTGCCATGGCGGAAAGGACAGGATGGGGAATGGGGTGAAAAGCCCAAAGGCATTGGCGGCTCAAAGGCCCCCGGCCCACGCTTTGGACCAGTCTTCACAGAGGCTGAGAAAGCTAAGACAGGGAACTCTCCCAAACCCTCCAAATGTGTTGGAGATACATTTTTCCTAGCTCTGCAGAGACTCCTTGCTTATCCCAAGTTGAACCGCTTAGGTGCTAACGAAGAGATGATGAGATCGGTCATTGCCGACTCAATTCCTCTGAGCAGGGATGGCTCTGCAGTGGTGTCTGGCCTGCATGATTATTTTGATGAGCACTTTGAGTTTTGAACCATCTTTATTTCCTGAAATTCAGGGTCTCAGGGATAGTTGTGCTCACTTAGAATTTAGGACCAAGCAGCGGATCAAGAACGTGCTGCCGGTGAGGGACCCTGAGCCCTGGCAGCACCCGGGCCCCGGCAAACTGGCTCTCTCTAACAGCAGCATCTGTCCAGCAGACCTGCATGCACTTCCTTCCCGCACAACCTGTGGCCATACCTGAGCCAGATACACAACAGTGAGCCACAGACTATTGAATTAAGCCGCCCTGGTGTGGCTGTCATGGCAGTGGGTTCCTCTGTGATCCTTATCAGCTATAATCAAATCTGGAGACTGGCTGGAATGCCGACACCTTCCTCACCCTGTGTCCTCCTGGGGAGACACAGGTGAGTACTTCCCCCACTTGTCAGGTTCCTGCAGCTCCACTCCATAGAAGCCTTGTGTTTCAGCAAGGGGATCCCCCAAATGCAATCAGTCAAGCAATACCCTTTTGTGTGCTGGAAGAGACCGTCCTAACCAACAGTGAGGCTTCGTGTCTGGTGGAATCAGGGCAAGAGGGCAGGATAGACTGGATTCTGCCCAGCCCTGCGAGGAAGGAGCTCCAGGTGGTCTCCAAATGAGACCTGTTTGTGCCCCCAACAGAATGTGTTCATTTGCTTCTTCGCTAAACAAATGGGGCTTGCACACCTACCATGGGTGCAACAGGAATAAGATAAGGCCCCTGCCCTCCAAGGGCCCATAGTCCAAGGGTGGCAGCTCTCCAGCTCACAGCTGCAGGTACATTACAGTGTGTGTGTTATAAATGTGCTGCGGAAGCAGTCAGGACACCCAAACCAGCCTGGGTGAGGTGGCGGCTGGAGGACTTCCTGGAAGAAGCTACACGCCAGATGACTTAGAAGCAAGGAAGTAAGGGGTGAGTTTTTGTTTTAAGAGCACCAACTCAAGGGCCTTCAAGGAGTCCTAGTAGGAGGATTTGAATTGGAGCCAGATGCTTGAGAATCAGAAGTCACACTCTTGGGCATAGGTGGAAAGAAGGAAGGAAGGAAGGGAGAGAAGGAGGGAGGGAATTCACAGCTCCAATTCCAGACCTCGTCACCAGGAAAGTGGTTCCCTCCTTGTCAGAAATGGGGACACAGGGAGGATGAGGAGGTGGCATGGAGGGAGAGGCTCAGTCAGACTCCAGCTGTGTGAGTGTGTTCCCGGACACAGGCAGAATCGGTGCAGGTCTTCATGTGCTCTGCATGACTCTGAGCTGTCTGTGGTGGTGCTGGCAGCAGAGGCTGGGCTGGCTCGTGCTTCACACTTGACAGTGGCCTGGAGTGCTCCTCAGGCGTGACCCGAGCTGTGTCCCAGAGCTTCAGCCATGAAGCCACACATTGCCTTCAGAGAACATAACCCCAGGAGCTCACCCTGTAGAGTGAGGAGGCAGGCGAGAAACAGGGAAGCTCAGAGCCTAACAGGCAAACAAGGTAAACTCGGAGTTTGACGTGCTCGAAAGGCAATAAAGCAAGATGGAATGAAGAAGCAGGAATAGGGAGGCCAAAGAGGCTGAATCAATGGCCAGCTGGATGGATGGATGGACATTACTAATCGAATCAAAGGATGAGCAATACATTTCCTGGTACCCGCTAGCCCTGATTGAGGCCATGCTGCGGAGCGGTTGGAAGACAAGACTCGGGGTTCACCGCCTGTGCCTTGTTCTGACCCTGCCGCCCATGCTCTGGGTTCCACGGGGCCAGGCTTCACATCCTTGAGCCTTGTTTTTCTCATCTGTGAAATGGAGGTGGCCGTAGGACCTACCTCACAAGGCCAGTCACTGTGCATACTCAATGTATAAATAGCTTAGAGGAGCCTGGCAAGGCAGAGTGACACAAAGGTGCTGAGCTCTGCTTGCTGATGGTGCCTTGGGTCGAGAAGAATTCTGAGGCTACAGTGGCCCCCATGTGACAGGGGCCGGGAGGAGTGGGAATGTGCTCTCTGAATCCTCATCCGGGTCCAGTCCACCTCCAGGGACTCTGCTCTGAGCTCCTGGCGGTGGGAAGCTCTGGAGTCACCTGGTCCTGGCTGTGCCGTCGCCCACCTCCCGGCTTTCCCTCAGCTCTCTTGGTCTCATTCATTCTTTCCTTGGGCCACAGCGAGCAGCAGCAGGAGGTCTGGGCAAAGGCAGTGGCTGTGGGTCAGAGGGGAGGGATGGGGGAGCTGCTGGCTGGGGTGGCCCTTTCACGTCTGCGAGGGGCGTGAGAGACAGGCCAGTCACAGGAGGCTGGCTTGGGAGCCACAGCCCGTCCACCCCCAACCCCTGGGGCCTCTCTGAGGACTTCTAAGGCAGAGGCGAACTGTCCTGAAACCATCACGGAGGGGCCTCCTGAGGATCTCCACCCACGGCAGTCTAGAATTAGGGGTCTGAGATTTCTGAGGAGGAGGCCATTTCTTGCCCTGACTGAGGAAGCTCTGAGGGCAGAGGTGGGCAGTCCGGGAGGGGCAGTGGTCAGGGATAAAGGGTGGCTCAGCGCTGTTGAGGGAGAGTGACCCAGAGCTCTGCCACCTTGCACTGCAAACCCAGAACTGCCACCCACTTGCTGCAGCCCCCAGGCTGGCATGTGTCTCGAAGGCTCTGCCTCCCTGACTCCGAGAGGGAGCGGTGACCATGGTGGCGTTGGTGTTGGTCAGGCAGGGCAGGCAGAATTAGGGGCTTAGAGGATCAGTGGGAGCTGGGGGAGGGCAGGCTGTCCCTGTTCCCATAGACGCCCATGGGGTCTGGAGGCCTGGTGAGCACCTCAGAAGGACCCCCAGGCACCCTAGGTTGAGCTCTCTGGAGGCCCCATGGGTCCCCAGTTCCCACTGCCTGTAACACCCTTTCCAGCCCATGTCCCCTCCTTCCCCTGGTGACAACAGGCCTCTCCCTCTCCTGGAGCACACCTTCTCTGCCTTCCACCCACCATGCCAGACCCTGTCCACCCTTCTCTGCCCTGCTCAAGCCTCATTTCTTCCCGGCAGGCTGCTAACCACCCAGCCACCTTCCTGCGCACCCCCCCATGAATGTGCCCATCACCCTCCCCTCCCCACCTTCCTTATGTAGTCAACTCCCCTCCTCCTTTCAAGGACAAGTTCCAAGGTCACAGTGGAGCCACGGGTCCCTTAGCTTGGGCATCTGGACCCCACTGTTGGCATTGCAGTCCCACAGCACCTGCCGCTACGCTGCTCTGTCACCGGCACTAGAGTTCAGTGCTGGCTCCCCTGCCGCCAAGCCCATGCGACCTCTGAGCCTGACCTGTACGACGGGCGTGGGAATGCCAGCACCTACTCCTATGAGGATTCACTGTGATAAATGACCCAGCCCTGTGCCCGACCTGTGATAAGTGGTTGATAACATCATGGGTTACTAGACTGCAGTATTCATCACTTATTCACATACTGTTTGCCTGTGCCTAGCGCAGTACCACAGGTTCCCAGGAGGAGGGCCACGGCGCCCACGCTCCTCATGGGTCTCATGCAGGGAATTTGAAGCAGCTTTCTCCTGTGCTACAGTAAACCCTGAAAGGTCATTTTGGATCCTCTCCTCTCTCTCTGAGACAAGCAGACCAGGGAGTATTTATTCCCATTTTACAAAAAAATGCAAAATGCAGGCTCAGAGAGCTCAGGTTGCTTGCCCAAGGTCACACAGCTCCAATCAGCCGAGCCAGGGCTCAAATGTGGGCTCCCCAAGGCCCCCAAGCCCGGGGCCTTTTCCTCCATGTGCTCTCAGCCTTACATTTCCCCTGAAAAGGACTCGGCAGAGTCAAAATACAGGGTGGACGCTGGCAAGCCCTGTGCTGATCCTGGTGCCTGTAGCTGGAAAGAGAGCCTCTCTCCATTTCAAAGTACCCCAGCCTATTCTGCAAGTGAGGAAGGCACCTCCAGGGAAGCTGTACCATCCTCGATGGAGTCCTGGCCAGGAGCTTCTGCAAAACCCGCATCTGTCACTTGTTTTCAAGATCATCATCACACCCAGGTCTTAAAACCCACCAGCTGCGAAGCAAGGCTCAGCAAAGGGTAGAAAGGGTGTGTGTGTGGGGGGTGGGGGGCGGGTATATGTGTAGATGTGGGTGTGATGTGTGTGGTGTGTGTTTGTTGTGTATGTGGGTGGCATAGGTGTGGTGTTTATTTTATTTATTGAGACAGAGTTTCGCTCTTGCTGCCCAGGCTCCTGCCTCAGCCTGCCTAGTAGCTGGGACTACAGGCGCCCACCACTACATCTGGTTAATTATTATTATTATTATTTTAGGAGAGATGGGGTTTCACTCTGTTGGCCAGGCCGATCTTGAACTCCTGACCTCAGGGGATCCACCCTCCTCAGCCTCCCAGGTGTGGTGTTTGTAAGTTGTGCATGCATATGATGTGTGGGTGTGGTATGTGTGATGTGTGTGGTTTGTGTCGTGTGTGGGTATCTACATTTGTGTTGTGTGTACATATATGTGAGTGTGTGATGTGTGTATGGTGTGTGTGCTGTGTATATGTGTATGTAATGTGTGTATGTCTATATGTGGTGTGTGTAGATGTGTACGTGGGTGTGTGTAGATGTGTACATGGGTGTGTGGTGTATAGGTGCGTGTGTTTGTGGTGTGTGTGTAGTGTTTGGGGGTGTGTAAGTGTGTGATGTTTGTAGTGTGTGTGGTTTGTGTGGGTGTGTACATGTGCGTGGTGTGTTGTGTGTGTGTATGAGGGTGCATGTGTGTATAGGTGTGTGGCATGTGTAATGTGTGCATGTGTGTATGGGGTGTATATGTTGGGGGTGTCTACATGTGTGTGGCATGTGGGGGTTTGTGTGGTGTGTGGATGTGTATGTGTTTGTGTTGTGTGTGAGAGTGATGTATATGGCATGTGTGGGTGTGAATGTGTGTGTATGTGTGTGTGGTATGTGTTTGCTGTGTGGGGGTGATGTGTGTGGTGTGTATATGTGTGTGGTGTGTACGTGTGTTTGATGTATGTAGGTGTGCATGTATGTGTGTGGGGTGTGTGTGGATGTATACACGTGTGAAGTGTGGATATGTACTGTGTATGTACTGTGTGTAGGTGTGTATGTGTGTGTGGGTGTGTGCATGTGTGTGTGGTGTGGAGGGCGTGTATGTGTTTGTTGTGTGTGTAGTGTGTACATGTGTGTGGTGTGTGGTGGTGGGGGTGTACATGTGTGGTGTGTGTGCAGTGTGTATGTGTGTGTATGTTTGGGGCGTGTATGCGTGTGATGTGTGGGGGTGTGGTATGTGTGGGTGTGTATGTGTGTAGTGTGTGTATATGTGTATGTGGTGTGTGGGTATGTGTATGTTCCATGTGGGTGTGTAAGTGTGTGATGTGTGTACATTTGTCATGGCATGTGTTGGTGTGTACGTCTGTGGTGTGTGTGGGTGTGTATGTGTGTGGTGTGTGTGGGCGTGTATGTGTGTGTGGTGCATGGGAGTGTGCACATGTGTCCGTGGTATCTTGCATAGTTTGTTGGTATGTGGGTGTGTATGTGTGTGCATGAGATGTATGATAGGTATGTGATGTGTATGGTATGTGTGAGTGTGTATATGTGTTTGTGGTGTGTGTGGGGTTGTGTGTGTGTGTGGTGTGTATGTGTGGTATGTGTGGCGTGTACTATGTGTTTGTGGTGTGTGACAGTGTGTGTGTGATGTGTGTGTTTGTGATATGTGGTGTGTGTGGTGTGTGGCAGTGCATATGTGTGTTATGTGGGGTGATGTGCACGTGTGTGTGTTGTGTGCAGTTCCTGTGTGTAGTGTGTTGGTGTGTGGGTGTGTACATGTGTGAGATGTGTGGTGTGCACATGTATGTGATGTGTATGGTACGTGGTGTGTGTGGGTGTGTATATGTGTGTGTGATGTGTGTTTGTGGTATGTGGTGTGTGTGGTGTGTGAGGGTGTGTATGTGTATATGTATGAGGTGTGTTTGTAGTATGTGATGTGCGTGGTGTGTGGGGATGTGTATGTGTGTGGTGTGTGTGACTTGTATGCATGTTGGCATGTGTATGTATGTTGTATGTGTGGGTGTGTATATTTGTGGTATAGTGGTGTGTGTGTGTGTGTGTGGTGTGTGTGGATGTGTAGTGTGTGTGGTGTGTGTACGCATTCGTGCAAGCATATGTCTCCACGCCTGTCGCTCAGTGCTTTTCTGCTAACGGTGACAGGGTCAGGGAGGAATTTTCTGTGACTAATTAGGTTTTAACTTGCCAGAGAGAAAGTGGACATTGGCAGCCTATTGTATAAGAGTGAAACAAAGTTTGAACTAGAGTGAACTTAATTTCCTTTGCACTGAAAGGAAAGAAAGATTAATGAAATATCCCCAAATCCATCCTGTTAGTTTTTATTAAATCAGCAAATGAAATTTAACCTCCAATTCTGTTATAACGTCCTTTCCTGCAGATTGGGTTTCAGCAAGCCTAAGTGAAATAGACACACTCCCTCTAGAACAACATTTCGATATGAAAATTGCATTATTGCCATCAACATCAGGTTACCTGAGGAACAAGCCACTTAGAAAACAATTAATTCCGCAAAGCGCAGAATGACACATACACTGCCTCAAATTTACAGCAACCACAGTGTTCTGATCACAATATTTGTGAAGATCACTTCTTCTTTTTTTTTTAACTTTTAAGATATTTATTTATTTAAAAATAATAAGCCCATTACAGGTTAACATAAGCTTTTAAATGAAAAATAACTATATTTTGAAAAAAAGTGTGGTGAGAAGAGTGGCATTGTTTACATTGTTACAAATCGCTTTAATGTTTAACCTAGGACAAGAAAGCTGGGTTTTTGTATCTGCTTTTGCATTCAGTCTTTTGCAATACCAGTTTTGGTTCCAGTGTATGAAGAACATCTGGCCTCCTCCATGTATACTCTTGTAAAATGAAAGAAATAGTTTAAGATGCTTTCCAGATACTTACAGATATTCTTCAATATCACACCAAAACGTGAGAAGCGGTAGTTTCTTAAAGGTTGGCTGCATTGTAGAGTCTGGTGAACTATCAATGATTTTTTCAAAATCTATTCATCTATCTTGCACTTAGAATGGGCCTTTTACCCATGCTTGATTTTGTTACATCAAGTATTGGTCATTTGGAAAAATATTGTTTCATTAAGTTATGTGGGTCTTCCAAATACTGACACACTTTATTATACAAAATCTAACAAATCATTTTCATTAAATATACTGTCAACTTCATTAGAAAAGTCTAAGTATTGATCGGATACAATGGTGACCAATGAAAGTTCTCAAAAACTTTAATTTTGCTTGAAAGCTCTAATTTTAGCATTGGCAACAAATACTCTCAGCTGTTTCTCTCACGGTGACAGGCACACTTGGTTCATTTCTTTTATGCAACAATCTTGCATGTTCTTCACATGTACCCCAAAACCTAAAATGCAATAAAATAAATAAATGGAAAGATCACTTCTTACCTCTTTGCTAATGCCAATAAAACCCCACTTGAGTTCTATGTCATAGCAGTGGCAATACTTTTATCTTCAGACAGGGGTGAGAAAAGGGAGGGGAAGAGGATGATTATCTGCCATGTACCTACTTATTATGTGCCAGGCGCTGGCCCTCTCCCGTGTGTTGTTCTCATAATGCCTAAAGGTATCAATACTTACCTGTTACAGGGATGAATAAACAGAGTCTTAGGAAAGCAAAGTGCATGCTAAGGTCAAAGAGCTGCTATTCAAGCCTGTTCGCTAACGTGCAGCCATTTCCTGGCTTTCTAGCAAGGAGATGTGTGTGGTGCTTTATTCGTTCATTGGACAAACGCTGGCCAGCAGAGCGTCGCTCTGGGCTGGGCACCCTGGTGGTCTTGGGAACCCCAAGCATCCATGTTCATTCCTCATTTCATTTGACCCTTGCTGCAGCCCCATGAGAGGCGATGCTAATACCATTTAAAGAGTTTCAGAGGAGGGTGGGGTGGTAACTGGTCCAGGGTCACAGAGGGTAAGTGGGGGAGGGGGGGCTGGAGCTGACAGCCAGGGCTTCAGCCTGTGAGTCCAGGGTATCCAGGGCCACTCAATGTCCCCGTGCTCATATGTTCTGCAGGCACCGTGGTAAGGAGGGGTGCAGAACACTCAGGTCAGCCTCGATAGTGGTTTTCAAGTGAGTTACAGAAAATCTGTCTTTGTGTCTGTTTTCTGGGGATTTGGGGTGAGGAGCCGTCTCTGGGCAAGGGTGGTAGCCTCGCTTCCTCTGGGGCTGGGAGAACCTACCAGACTCAGATCTCAGCTCAGAAAAGGGTTGCATCAGTCAGAGCTGCCTTAGGGAGAGAAGAGTTGCTTGTCTCTGGGGGAAAAGAAATGGAGACGAAGGTACCACTTCGTGGGGACGCAGCTCATGTTCCCGACATTCGATGACTGTGTACCTTAGGCTACTTCATGCTCACATCTTCTCTGGAAGTAACTTCTGTGAGCCTGAGGGTGCTGGCACAGCACAGCCTGGAATTCATTCAGGGGACTCTGCAATTGAGAAAGGATACTTCTCACTTGCCTTCCACCTGGGATGGAGAGGAAGCTGGGCTGGAGCATGAACCCTGCCCTCCCACCTACTCCCTGGGAGCCTTGGCCATCTCATCTGGGAAATGGGGACAAGGTTTGGTCCATCCTTACTCACTGGGCTTTGTCAGGCTTAAATGAGACAGTGGGTGCCAGCACTTAGCACAGTCTCGCAGTAGATGCTCAATAAATGTGAACTGTGATTAGTGGCCAGTCGTTAAGATTTTCTTCAAAGCAGGAAAATTCATGCAAACTCCTGAGCTGGAATCCAGGATGTGAATTCCTTGCTGGAGGGACTCCAGAGAACTGCTCTCGAGGGGGACTGGGAACGCCCATCAGAGTGGAAATTCACATGGGACCCTGCAGGTTTCCAAGTGCCCACATTTTGGGCCCCATCGAAACCCTATTAGCTACATAAAATATTCAAAGCAATAGTCAAGACGGAGGCCCCTTTGCCAAGGTTCCCCAAGCTTGTCCTCTGGAATTGATTACTTGAATCCTTTCAGAAACGCAGGAATAAAACGATGCCAGGGCAGATGGACAGGCTGTGGATCGGCTCATGTTTCTAATCCAGTGGCCCCCCTTCTCCCCTCCCACCCCGGAACAAAGTCTTCTCCAGTTTTTAGTAAACTTAACTTGACAATCATCAAAGAGAATCAAACAGTGCAGAAACCAAGCCTCTAAAAGATATCAGAAGAAGTCAGAATCGGTAGAAATCTACTATGCGTCCCACCCACCCCCTCCCCTGAATTAGTATTTAAATCTTTTAGGAACAGGCTCGAGGGGCTGGGTGATTTAACTTGCTGGCAAGAATGCATTTAGGAAGGACACTCGTGTTTATTTTGGGTATTACCTTCTCACCTCTTTAGTGTAATCCCCCCAAGACTTAATCCGAGGGTTATTGGGAAGACACCAATTAGCAGCAACGGCTCCTCATCCCAAATCCTTCAATCCGAGGGAGAAACCCCTGGAAGGGGGATAATTAGCTGAAGGTGCTGCTCTGGCATCTGCAGGCTGAGGAGTGGGAGCTGGCCCCCAGACCACCAACAGACTGAGGGACTCTTAACAGCCTGCCTCAGCATGTGTCCCTAAACATACTCTTGCTTTATCAGAAGGGCCTCTGCCAGCTAAGTAGATTTTCCCCACCTCCTCTGCTCCTAAATAACCCCAGCTGGGGACTTCTCTCTACACAATGGGTCTTTACAGCACAAAGACATAACCCAGACTCGGCGGAGGTGCATCTGCAACGTCCAGGCACAGCTGGCTTGCTGAGGCCACACCGCGCTAAGGGCTTCACCTCCCCTGGCTATATACAGTACAGTGGGACCAGGTTCTTGGGTCCAGGTCCTACTGAGGATGGGGGCGGGGCGGAGGCACAATTCATTCTCATTGATCGTCTCCCACATGGCAAGCCCTGAGCTAGACAATGCATAAAGGTAATGAAATTCCACGTGAAGACCCCCTCCCACACCTCTGCAGCTGCAGCTGACCACCTCTCTCTATTTGGATGCCCTCAGAGGGACCGGGCAGCACAGTGTGGCCACTCACAGTGGGAGGGCGCCCAGCTCAGCCAGGACAGGGAAACTGGTGCATAAAGATGGGGCATTTGCACACATCCTGCCTGCCTGTGCCTCTCCAAACTGGGGATTCCTCATGGCCAAATAGCAGTGGATGGATGGGTGCACTGGGACTCCCAGGAGTGCAGAGGCTGTCCCTTCCTGGGTTCCATTGCCATGCCTAGAAGGGACTCTTTGGAGACAGCAACCTCAGGTGATCCATCCATCTTGGCCTCCCAAAGTGCTGGGGTTACAGGCGTGAGCCACTGCATCCAGCCTACTGCTGTTTTCTTTGCGCAGCAAAACAGAATGTCTCCAGCCTGCTTTGGGTTGAGCAATCTTCTCTCTGGCCATGACACTGAGGGACTCAACTGCTGGAAACCACATGGCCAGCGGAAACGGTTGCAGGTCAGAGCTGGGCCCCAAAATGTTGTCTTTGCCAGACCTGGCCGGGTGAGGGAGATAGGTCACCTAACATCTCTGGCCACTGTTCCCCCATCTGTCAAGCTGAATGATAACCTGGCTGGCACATTTGGGTACATGAGTGAAACTCAGTGAAGGAGTTTTTTTCCCTCTTCTGTGAGTTGAGGTCAATACATGTTCTGGAAAGGTTTTAACAGAAAGGTCTGGGGTGACAGTTTCTTGGTCTGATGGAGACATAGTCCACCTTCCGAACTGCTTTCTGATCTTGGAAAAAGTGATTGGCCCCACCTTACACACACATATTAGGTTCTGGAAAGGGGGCCTTAAAATGTTTCAATGTTAAATGTCCCCTGGAGGCTAAACCTGAGTCTGGGACCGGCCTCAAGGCTGCTGCCCTGTGACCTTAGGTGAGGCACTGACCTTCTCTGCTTCTCTGATTCCCAGGAGGCAGCCCTGGGCTAATGCTCCCCACTTCCAATGGGCCCAGAGGAGCAGGTCCACATGCACTGTGAGACCATGAGGCCGTTATCAGCAACAGCGGCTTCATATAGCAAGGTGAGGTCAATGGGGCAGAGAAAGAAGCTTACTAGGGTGTGCAAAGCTTCAGTACTGCACATGGGACAAGGCCAGGGCCAGGCGTCCCGAGCAGTAGACGCTGTGACCTCAGCCACGTCACACTCTCCGGGCCTTCATCTTCTCATGTTTCCATGAGGGCATTCGATGGGATAGTCCCACTCTAGAATCTGTTTTGGAGGTGGCGGGACTGTGTCCTGCCAGTCCCTGGGGTTGTCATGTAAGGACAGGCATCCCTGAGTTGGAAGATGGTTTCTGCAGGTTTTAAGTGGGCCTCTCTCTCAGATAGGTAGAGCTTGGGCTTCGTTCATTCATGGGCTTTCTGCTTAGGATGTATGTCAAGAACAAACTTATAAGGGAATTGTTCTAGAAAGCAGACTGGCCATGGCTTCTGGGCCAGCAACCAGGGTGAGATGAGCTCTCAGGAGCTGCCTCGAGCAGCTCATCCCGTGATACAACCGTAGCTGCATGGCCGGCTATCTGCTCTCCTGTAGGAAGCTCTCTTGTATTTCAGGGGACATTCTTGGGTCCACTCTGTAGGAAGGTGGCATGGAGCTGCAGAGAGAGGCAGGACTTTGCAGCCTGGCAGCCCAGGTCAGATCCCAGCTGCACCCCTTGCCCGCTGTGCCTGAATTTGGGCCAGACCCTTAGCTTCTCTGAGCCTCAGTCTTCTCTCTGCACTCTGGGGATCACAACCTCTATGTCTCAGGTTGTTTGGAAGACTGGAGGGCAGAAGATGCAAAGCAAAAGCACCTGCAGAAAGGAGAAGAAGGAGCCCCATCGCTAATTTTCCCTTCCAACCCACCAAGGCATCGGCTCTCCTGATGTCCTCCGTCTTCTCAGGAGAGCAGAGCAGGTTTGACCTTGGGAGTGGCAGGGACCAGCACTAGGCTGTCCCTTTATTCACTGCCTCTTGTATTCATTGAGTGGCTATTACCGACCCACTCACTGTCTAGTGTCAGGTCCTGGGAATAAGAAATAGAGAAGCCCCGCACCTTACTTTCAAATGCTTACTCTCAGAGAGGAGAGAGACATCGGCAGTCACAGAGTGTGCAGGTGATGGGGGACACACATAACCAGACCCCACAGCAGCACAGGGAGCAGCCCACGCCCACCCTTCTATAAGTGGTAGGCTTGGGTGTCAGGATCCGAGGAACCTCTCCACCTGCTGAATGGAGAGCAGTAGCCAAGAGGAATTCTCCTGAGTACGTGCTTGGGGATCTTTGCCTAAGTTCATGTTGCATGCAGATGGAAGGGTCCTCACCACCTCGCCCTGCCCCTCTCCTGCAGAAGCCTCAACCTCCCGCATGGCTATTCCTCCCGAGAGCCCCGAGCCATGACCCCACACTCTAGGACACACCGTAAGCCCCAGCGATGCACAAACTGCGCACCTCATATGAAGGCTATCCTCCTCTGCCCCCTGGCCAGTGTTTGGTGGGAGCCCACAGAAGACCCCAAGATGCCCCACCAGAACCCTCAACATATGTACCCCGAAGAAGGGCACTTCTAAAGGCAGACACCACTTCATAATCCCCCTCAAACATCCCCTCTCCTGCTGCCTCCCAGCTTTCCTCCTTCCCCACGAGTACACACACACACACACACATACACGCACATACACACAGACACACACATAGAGATGCAGAGACACACACACACATATACACAGAGACACACAGACACATACAGAGACACACAAACATACACACAGAGACACAGAGACACACAGACACATACACACAGAGACACACATACACACAGAGACACACATACACACACATGCAGAGACACACATACACACAGACACACACACAGATACACACATATGCACAGAGACTCAGACACACAGACATATACACACAGAGACATACATACACACAGAAATACACATATGCACAGACACAGAGACACACACAGACACACAGACACAAACACACAGACACACACATACACACAGAACCACACAGACACATACGTAGGCACACACAAACACTGTCTCACACACACCAACACACCTCCCCTTTCAGCAGTCTGTCGTTCACAATTGAGTATTCTTTCACAGAAAAAGGAAATTTTAGAAGAAAGGGCTAAGATTGCCTATGGATCGCCGGGTAACTCCTGGTGAGTCACCGAACCTCAGAAAGACAGCGCATGAAGCTGTCTGCCAAGGAGGTGGAGAACCGGCCCCCAGAGGCTCATCCGATCCTTTCCCTCCCTCCTCTGCAATGAAATATCAGAGAAAGGGCAGTGGGGTGAATTATGTGAATAGATGTGGTATTTTATGAAATACAAGAAGAAAAATGCTCTAAAACCCATAATCATAAACACAGCATATGGAAAAAGGAAAGCACTAGTTTTGAGTAAGAAGCGTCTTTTATCTGCTCCCACTCCCTCCCCTTTCTGGTCAATATTAGATACATAATCAGAGAAGTGCTTAAATTTCACCAAAAGCTTGCTTGAGTTGGAAGCTTGATTTTTTTTTTTTTAGAAGAAATTCCCCACCATCCATTCTACTGCAAGAAGGATTTTCTTTCTCAAGTGCTTTCACCTGTCAAAAGCCCTCTGTCCAGAAACTTACCAGATCCTCCACTCTCTCACTCTGCAAGGCAGAGGGGAGAGAAGGCTATACTGAGTGAGTGTCTACCATGAACTGGGCCCAGACACAGACATCTGGCATCTCCTGCCGGCCTCTTGGAGGGGCTGTGAGGATGGCAGGCTGCCCACGGGCTCTCCGGTCCAGAGAGGCAGTGAGCCTGGCCGAGGGGCACCAGCTAGGAAATAGCAAAGCCAGATTCTGTACATCCCCAAAGCCCAAGACCCCTCCCTACCTGCCCAGAGTTCTCCATTTGAGGATGCGTGCGCCCTGTCAAAAGCAGAGAAAAGGATACGGGATGTTTTCCCCACGACAAACCCAGGTTCCTGCTCTCATGCCCTTGTGCTTCTCTATTTGTTATTCTACTCCTAGAAACAGCCATGAGAAAACACTCCTTGGTCACATTTTTCTATTTGACGTATTCCCTCCCTCTCTTTCTCCCTCTCGCCCTTCCTTCTTTCTTCCTTTTCTTTACTTCCCCCTCCCTTCTTCTCTCCTGTTCCCTCCCTCTCTTCCTCCCCTTCTCCCTCATCTCACTTGGGTATATGCTAAGCGTAGAATTGCTAGGTCGTGATGTGTAGGATACTTTCATTGATTCCTGTTATGTTTATTTCAGTAGTGATAGACATTATTATAAAAAGTTAAATAAAGACAGATTAGGTTGGGCGCAGTAGCTCAGGTCTGTAATCCTAGCACTTTGGGGAAGCTGAGGCAGGTGGATCACCTGAAGTCAGGAGTTTGAGACAAGCCTGGCCAACATGGCGAAACCCTGTCTCTACTAAAAATACAGTAATCAGCTGGGTGTGGTGGCGTGCATCTGTGATCCCAGCTACTCGGGGGGCTGAGGCACGAGAATCACTTGAACCCAGGAAGTGCAGGTTGCAATGAGCTGAGTCCACACCATTGCACTCCAGCCTAGATGACACAGCAAGACTCTGTCTCAAAAAGAAAAAAATAAAAATTAAACCCCACCTCCCCTAGACCCATCCTCCCTGGATATAATCTAATATGCTTCTCTACATGTTTATACAACATACATGTACACATGTACAACACATAGGGTGTTTTTGCATTTATTTCTTTTTCTTTTTCAAAAACAAAATAAAATCACTCTCGAACACTACTTGGTGACTTGCCTTTCTTTTGCTTAAACTTTACATATGTTGGCCATTACTGGACGGATCCATACATGCCTACTCATTCTGTTTAATAGCTATATAACATCCCAGACTACGGATATACAATTATTTGTTCAATCAGCATCCTCTTTTGATGGAGGTAATTTCCAGTTTTTTCATCTTGACACACAATTGTACAATGAAAATTTTGAGACAGATGTCATTTAGCACTGCTGGGGCTTTTTCTTGTGAAGCAGATCACCAGCATTGTCATTTCTGAACCAAAGGATATGTGTGTTTTAAAATGTAATATGTCCAGGCCAGACACGAAGGACAAATCCTGGATGAGCGGCTAGCCTAGCCCAGTTCATAGAGACAGAAAGTAGAAGAGTGTTCGGCAGGGGCTGGGGGTGGACAGGGATGGGGAGCTGGTGTTTAGGGGGCACAGAGCTTCTATTTGGGAAGATGAGAACATTCTGGAGATGGATGACAGCTGTATAGCAGTGTGAATGCACTTCATGCTGTCGAATCATACACTTAAAAATGGTTGCAACTGTAAATTTTGTGTTGTGTATATTTTACCACAATAAAAAATTTAATAAAAAACATAAACATTTAACATATCCAATGATGACTTTCTTTTTTTAATTATTTTTATTTATGAGATGGAGTCTCACTCTGTCGCCCAGGCTGGAGTGCAGTAGTGTGATTTGGGCTCACTGCAACCTCCACCTCCTGGGCTCAAGCGATTCTCAGCACCCCAAGTAGCTGGGATTATAGGCACGTGCCACCATGCAGGGCTAATTTTCTATAATTTTTGTAGAGACAAGATTTCGCCATGTTGGCCAGGCTGGTCTTGAACTCCTGACCTCAAGTGATCCACCCGCCATGGTTTCCCAAAATGTTAGGATTACAGGCGTGAGCCACTGCATCCGGCCCCAGCAATGACTTTCTAAAGCCACTTCTTTACCGAATTTAGCAGACACTGTGGTGTCCCAGCCCCATCTCTCAGCACCACAGCTTCCACTATATTCCAGCAGCATCCTACTGCAAGCACCCGAGACTCTCCACCTGGTGGCTTCCCGTGGTCCATCTGCTGGAGCGGACAGGACTCTTGGGGAAAGGACGTTCCGGGAGCAGCCCTCCACCCAAGAGGGAAGAGAAGTAGAAGGAAACACCTCACTTCCCTGCCCCTCAGATGGAACACAGTTTGCACTCTCCTGGGGTCCCCAGTGGGCTTGAGCTTCCGAAGCTGTGATGATGGCTACTCAGTCATGAACTTTCTGCTGCCCGTCTTGCCTTCTCTCTCTTGCTTCCCCACCCCACTGCCTGAGCTGTACTTCTGGGGATCGTCTCCCAGATCAACTTCAGTGCTCACAATCTAGTCTCAGGGTCAGCCTCTGAGAGACCCGACCCAAGACACCAGCTATTGAAGAACAGCTGCCACGGTTCCAACGCTGTGCTGTGTCTTGTGGAGAAGACACGGGTGAGTCAGCTCACTGTCTGCCAGGTGCAGAAACGAGATGCCCACGGCTTGCCAGGAAGTCACCCACCCCCATATCAGGCAACAAGTTCAGGCTGAAAGCATCCAGAGAAGAGAAGAACCTCAGAGGTGGCCACGTCTTGGATGTCCTGGAAGAGACGTGTGCAGGACAGCAGCTATGGTGGGAAGAGAGGGCGGAGGGAGAGAGGGTGACCCTGTCAGGATGTCTGGCACATGCAAAGGCTGGGAACTGGAACTTGCAAGATCTATGCAGCAGAAGGGATATCCTGGATTCAGCTTGTGACCTACCTCTGCCTTGCAGAAGCTGAAAGAGTGAGGGCAAATCACTCGGATGCTTGGAGCCTGTATGCTCTTCTCTACAAAATAGAGGCAAAATGGTGCCCACCGCTGGAGTTTCTGGGAAGATCTAGGAAGTTGGCATGCATGGACGTGCTTTGCAAAGTGTGGTGCAGATGGTAGTCATTTGGGTACGCGCTTCTCTGAGAGGGTGGACATCTGTGCCTGGAGTCTTAAAAGGCTGCCATAAGCCCCCCACTCCAAACCACCCCCCCCCCACACACACATACACACTGCTCGGAGCCATTTGGAGCAGTGGGATTCTTGAAATGGGAGGGGTGAGTGATCTTTGTGCTACAATGAATAGTAAGGTTGCATTTTTAATGACCTTGCTGACATGATCAGGATGCCCCTGAGCAACACAGAAAAAGGATTTCATACCAGTTTCATTCCCCTCTGATCTATAAACTGCATGCAAAGTGCCTGGCACCGTGCTTGGGCTACAGGAGACGTGGAGATAAAGGAGCCACACACAAGCCGTGAGCAGCTCGTGTTCTGCCTGGAGATGCAAACTGGCAGCAGCTGGGTGACTGTGAGTAAGCCCTCTCACTGCTATGAGCCTCAGCTTTCTCATCTGCGAAATGGGGAGAACTCCATTAGCCTCACACAGCTGCTCAAGAGATTGAATCAAGCTGAGGGATGTGAAAGAACCCATCAGGCCTTTGCCTGAGAGCCTAGGAAACAGGAATCATGATAGCCCACTCTGTGTTCACAGTCACGGAAGCATGTGACAGACACACTGAACCCAGAGCTTCAGGCCTTTGTGGCCAACACTGACAGAGTATCTTCCAGGCCTTACCCTTGCCGGCGCTTTGAAGACATTACGGTTTGAAACACTCAAGACAACAAGCTGTGGCCTAGTCATTTCTATGTTATTGATAAGAAAGCTGGGGCCCAGAAGGGTGGAGTGACTTGCCCAAAGCCACACAGCTCACAGGTTGCCGGAGCCAGGATTCCAGCCCATGCCGGTCCAATTGCAAGGCCCATGCCTGCCCACACACTGCTATTGAAGTCTCCTGTGAGCAGTGTCGAAGTCCTGACATGATCCCTCCAGAGGAAGGTCACTGTTGAGCCCTCCCTTCTCTCCTCGCCCTCATATTCTGGGTTGACAACTGGAAGCTCAGAAAGCATCAAATTCTAGAATGCTGGAGTTAGGAGGCCCTAGGGGTGTCAGATAAACCAGCCCAACCGTTTATTAAGATCGACCACCTGCTGGGAGCTCTTCCACACACACGTGGCAGCAACAGACACCACCGGGCTCCTTCCCCACCCTGAAGCGGCCCACAAGGAACTTGGACCAAGCAAGTGGATCAGGGCTTTGAGAGTCACCAAGACATTTTGCAAAAAGAAAGAAGGGAAGAGGAGGAGGGGATCCATCCTGCCTGGGGGCTAGGGGCTAGCTTTTTGCAGGAGCTGGTTTAGCAAGTCACTGAGGGGTGAGCAGGCAGGACCTCAGCAGGTTTTGGGGACACTGGGCAGTGCAGGAAGAGGGGCTCCTGTGAGCAGGACACAGAAGAGGGCTGTGAGACTGTTTTCCCCTGCGGTGGGACTGGGAAGGGGGACAGGTGGAAAAGAGGGAAAGAAGACGTCTAGAACAAGAGAACAGCATCAGATTTGCTATGGAGTTTGGACTACATTCTGTTGAGTTGAAGGGAGCTTCTGCAGTTGAGAGCCGAGGCAGGACAGAGACAGCTGGCCTCAGGGACAGAGAGGTCAGCTACAACATTTCTCCCCCTCCCCTTGCCCAACCTACTTCCTGGGGAAGATGGGATGGTGCAGGCAGAGAAGGGGATGAGGCGGAAGTGGTTAGCAGCAGGAGCGAAGTGCAAAATATTTAGCAGCCAGAATGATGCGGACACTGACCAAGGAGGTGGACCTCAGCTTTCACCAGCCAACGCAGAGATGCTGGCATGAGCTGACTGGACACTAGCCCTGATTGGCTCTGGAGGCTGGCATTGACTTACGGTACCAAAATGGTTCCCCAGGACCTTAACGCTCTTGCCCCGATGCAATTAATGTAGAGTCCAGCTGTCTTAGAAATGTCCACTCTGTCCCAAGTGAACAAGGCCTTCTTTATAACATCTGTTGAAGGGCTGTCTGACCTGGTACTGCCAGAGAAGATGCCTGAAGGCTGGGGGACGGGCACACCTGTTCACACCGGCAATAGCATCCTCTTAAGGAGCTGGGAGCAAACTAACCAGGGGCTGTCCGATGACAAATATGAAACATGTTGGTGACTTGTCTTTGTTAGTGTTTGAAAATCCGTCAAAGGTTTTTAATTAAAGCTAAGAGGACCTTTGAGGAGGCTGGGCCTTCCCGGTCTGTGTGAACGTGGGATTAGTTCTGGGTGGTGGGTGGTGGGTATGAGGTCTTATTTAGGAGATTGCCTTTGAGAACCCAGCACATTGACTTTTGCTGGGCTCAGTTTCTGTGAGGATTGCTAACCTCCCCCAGTGGGCTTAATCTTTGCTATTTACTTTGCTGTGAATACCCAAAGTCACCAGTTTCAGTGCTTTTAATTTTTCTCTTAGAACTCAGGTCTCCCAACCTCTAGTCAAAAAGTCTTTCTGTTACCCCCTAAGGCCTCCTCTTGTTTTTTAAGAAAACGTCCAACAATCCTTGGAATGGCTGACATTTTTCTAACATTTGCTTACATTTTTAACATAGTTTTACTCTGTCCTGACTTCCTAGTTGCAAAAGGCATCTGAATTCCTGTGGTTCTATCAGACTGGCCTGGCAGCAGCACCTGGTTTAATAGATAGACCCAGCCCTAGAAAACCCAACACAGTGAAATGGAGACATTGGAATTTAGAAAACAGAATCCTTGAGCATTGAAACAAGACTTGCATTGTAAAAGGATTTTCTCCTTCCATCAAGCTTTCTTCCGGGTTAGCAAGCCCACGTTGCTACATGAAGGGTCGGGCCAACCAAAGCACGTCCTTTGCACCTACTATGTGTCAAGCACAGAATGAGGCATTAGGAAGGGCTACAAGATGACACTATAATGTGAAACAAGCTATCATAGGAGCAAGGACATGGGAGAGCAGGGAACAGAACAGTTAATCAACTACTGCTTCAGAACACCTGATTCTCAACTAATCTCCCTGTCTTCCTTCCATAAGCCCCATATTCCTATAGCGCAGACCTCACCACTGCTACCTGGAATGAGAATTGATGGGTAGAGGTATCTCAAGATCAGTAGTAAACATTTCTCTCTGATCCCTTAATCCTTAGCTCAGTGACTGGCACATAGTAGGTGCTCAATACACGTTTAGCGACTCAATAAATCAACAAGCAAGTGATAAGACAAGGGCAGATGGTGGCGCCGGAATCTAAGACCTTTGCCAACTGGGTTCCAGAGAGACTGTTCCAGCATGAGCCCGTTAGAAAACAAATTCAACTTCTTAAAAATTCAAATTTCATGGAACATTTTCAGGCCCTGGGTGTTCCAAAATTGGAAAGATTGGTGTTAGATGGAGGGGGAAACTGCGATGATCTGTCCTGGTGTGGTCTGGAGACAGGACAGTAAGAGGAAAGGCCACTTAGAGGATGATTGAGTAGTTGGCTAATTCAACCAGGAGTTTGTTGGAAGAGCTCTGGAATTTTCCCGCTGGAGAATGCAGGCTAAATAGAAGGGGGTTCAGCAGCAATTGAAGGTGGCATTGGAAACCCCATTTGGGTTTTGCTTTTACTCTGAGGTTTGCAAACCGTTAGCATGTGCTCATTGGTTTCCAGGGCTCTCCCAGTGCAGCTCCCCAAATTCCATGCTGTTCCAGAACAACAGAGCATTCAGGCTGGAAGGATCTTCAGTAGGGTGGCCAACCATCCTGGTTTGCCCAAGACTGTCCTAGTCTTAGCACGGAAAGTCTCATATCCTGGACAAACTGAGACGGTCACTTTGGTTTTAGAGAACACTGATGGACCCAGACAGACCAAGATTCAGATGTTAAGACTCCCGCCTCCTGGCAATGTGACTTCAGGTAAGGTGCTTTGTCCTTCTAAGCTTTGGCTTCTTCATTTTTAAAACAGGGAGTGTAACAGCGCCTTCCTAGGTGCCGCATGTATGTCACTTGGCACAGAACCTGGCCCCTATTAAGCCATCAATAAATGATAGTTGATATTATCATTGTAGTACTCATTAGCATTATCCTCATCATCACTGTATTCCAAATGCCTCATCTCGCAGATGAAGCCCAGAAACAAAATTGGCTGGTAAATGTCTCCCAGTGGGGCATAGCAGAAAAGCCAGGACTCAAAGCAATACCTTTGACCCCTAATCCGGTGCTCTTCCTTAAACCAGACCAATGGCATCATGGGCTCCATCCGAGCAGCCTTCAGGCCAATACCAGCCACTCTCCAGGACAGACACTTGTTCCGTGTTCAAGGGCAAAAGCCATTGCAACAGCTGGACATCTTCGTTCATAAGCAACAAAAACAGGTTCTTGCAAACCAAGGAGAGAGAGAGTTTATGGGAAGAACACAGGGTCTCCTGGGACCACATGGCAAGCCAAGGAGCCGGTTTGGAACAGATGGGTCAGGCAGGGCAGGAGGGTGCTGCTGGCAGCAGGGGCGCACGATGGTGGCACCAAGGTCCTGCCATAAGAATGAGGGAACTCCGAAGTTTCTCCGCCTTTGAGATGACCTGAGAGTCCAAGGTCCAGGACAGAAAGCCCAGCTGGCTGAACTGCTTGGCAGGGGTGGGCAGGGAAAGAGAACAAACAGGACAGAAGGGGCCTCAGGGTCTCCTCTGCTTCTGCAATGGGAGGGCAGGCACCAGGACTTGGTCCCCATCAAGACCGCATTCTAAGGAGATGCCTCAAAAGGAAATCAGAGTGCAACGAGGGAGGGAAAATGAGTGTCGGGGGGTGGCCAACTAATAAACAACAACCGTCTACTCCAGCCATGAACTTGGTGAAGGCTGTTCTGCAACTCAGCCTAGGGCAATTAGACTCTGGCCTGAACTCAGCCCGGTTTCCAGAAGGGACCTGCCCAAGCGATGGGATGTATTCATGTCCAATAATCCCCCGCCCTGTTTTTCTTCTCTTGCTACCACTTTCCCTGTCCAATGTGACGCCTTTTCTCCCAAGAGCCACTTCCTTCGCTCTCTCAGCCGGATTTGACTTCCTCAAATGGGGACCCCTTTGCCAAGGAAACCCATTTTTGGCTGGACTAAGATCACAGCTGGCTGCAACCACTGAATTCCATGAAACCCAAGTCAAGCTCTCTCTTTGGAACAAAGTTGCTGCAATTTGGTGAAACCACTGTAATGAAAAGGTAGTAAACATCCAAGAAACTCTCGGTGTGAACGGGGACCAGAAGCCTGTTTTTCTCCAAATGGGTTCATTTCTCACTTTCTATTTTTTTCAAAACGTTCATAGTAATAACTTGCTGAAAACCTGGACTACACAGTATTGTTCTGAAGTCCAGGCGGTCTTCAATTTTTTTTTCATTTCCCCCCCGACTTAACTTGCTGGGCCCCTCTGGAGTCTGGTATTAATAATAAATATTATTGCCGTGCATCCTTATTTTTCCCTTAATTTAATTAGAGAAAATGTAATAGCCCTTATGAAAACAATATATGAGTTTTCAAACCTAATTAACATGATACAAAGTGCGCAGGTCACGAAAATTGTTGTTTTCTCTGGAAAGCTTCCATGCAAATAGATAAAAACAAAACTGCATTTAATTCCACAGCCTCAGCTAACAGGCAAATCAGAGATGACGGCTCTCGCCCCAGGGCTCTGTCTGCCTGGTAATAAATACTTTCCTTTTGTCACGATTCAAGGGAGAGCCAGAGCGATAGGCGAACCCTATCAAATACTCCGAGGTGGAGTCAAGTCAGCCATAACCGGGGTTCAGCCGTCCCGCCTTTAGGATGTTGATGCCCCGAGGCAGCCTGGCTGGAAGGGAGCCCGGCCCCCTGCACCGCCCGCGGGGCCTTCGGTGCCGCACTCCCCGCTTTGCTCAGATCAAGGCTGGTCTGTCCCCGGGGCTGGGCCACACTCCATCCTCCTCCAGCGGGTTTCCCTGCGCACGGGGCGCTGGCCCATCCCCAGGCAGAGCGAGGCCGCTGGAGCCCAGGCTCCCTCCTCTGCAACTTCCCCAACTTGGACCGGGCTCCTCTGGGTGTTCTCCAAGGCTGAGCGGGAGGCGCCGCCAGGAAGAGATCTCCCCCTAAGTTTGCAGCGTGGGGTCTGCCGGGGTGCTCCCCAGCCTCCCCACCACGGGCACTTAACCCCAACCACTTCTCAGAAGACGCTTCTCCTTCCTTCCTTTCAGCAGCGTGCCCCACGCCCCATGCCCCAGAAACTTACTCCACTTTTCTTTCCTGGGTGAGACCCGGGCCCCCTTTCGTGGAGACTGGGCGGGTCCCCCTTCTCCCGGAGGCTGGTGTGGAAAATGGAGGTAGTGAGAGTATCCACCCATACTCTAATAAGAAGGGGGACGGTTAGTACGCAGTAAGCGCTTTATAAATGTCGCTTCTATGCTTTTCTCTGCGTCTGACGACTTCCACTCATTTCATGCAGTCTGAATGTGACCTGGGACAAGCCCCCACCCATCTTCCTTTCTTCGCTGTCACACAGCAGCCCCCAGGTCCCTTCCTCACAAAGGCTTTTGGAGCAGCCCCTGGACCTTCACGTTCGGGTGGCGTCTAGATCAGTGCCCTGTCGGTCTGGAGGGGGAGCCCGGAACAGAGCAGGACCCAGGGAAGAGCAGCGCTGGCGGCACACATGGGGAGGGGGCGGGTAGGAGACCCAGAACACCAGACCCAGGCAGGACCGAGCGCAGGCCAGGCTGGGGGAACCATCAAGACACCAGGCTTGCAAGTGACCAAGAAGAGGGTCTCTCCCAAGCCTGCTGACTCCAGCATGGGCCTGCCTCCCTTGTTCATTGTCCTTAGACACATGACTGATCTAATCATGAGACATTGCATCAGAAAAGAGTTTCGTTGACAGCCAAACGTGACTATGTTATCACGGTATTTATTACTATTCTTTAAACAGTAGTTATATTTAATGATTAATAACAGCAATTAATAATAATGCATGTATGCGTTACAAATGCATGTAAATAATTTTAAATAAACTGTAAATAAATAAAATATATTTTTAAATAAAATGTAAATAAATTAAATACATTTTTTGATAAAAATATATTAACTTGTAAATGTATCACAAATGTTTTAACACATGATGAAGACAAGTTTGGTCACTTTTAGCAAGTTTGAAGCTTCCCTTAACTGAATGGTGTGTGTGTGTGTGTGTGTAAGTGGGTGAGTGTGTGTGGTTGTATGTGGTACAGAGAAAAAAACACTCATGAATTGAAGAAAAAAGGTCCCCCATGCACTGGCTTTTAATAAACACACAAGATTAAATGTACATGTTGTCCCCCTTTCTCTCTCAAACACCTGAAATGACAGTCAAAGGAATAACAAGGATATGGACTCAGAAAAAGTAAGGAAACTATACAGTTGGGGGAAAAGCAGGTCCCAGAGTTGACCAAAAATAATTGCATGAGCCATAGTGACTGGCTTGGCAGAGCAGGGCACCCAGGGTGTGCAGGTGGAGGAGGCCGACTTTAGCAATCAAGCAGATGCAGAAACCAGGCTCCAAAGCCTCAGATGTTGAAGGCTGCAAGCATCTCAGGAGCTGAGGGCAAAGCGTGTCTTAAAACAAGAAGCTTGGTCCAAAAGCCTGACCAAGAGCGGCGGGAACCCTGGGTCTCCATCAACGTGCTCCACCAGGCGGCTCCTGCCACACACGCAGGAGGGTCCGGAAGCCCCTGTCCTGGCAGAAAAGTAAGGGTTAATCACAAAGAAACAGCCAGAGAGGGAAGAGACCCAACACCACCAGGGACAGCCAAGGGCAGGGTGGGCGTCATATTGAAAACGTGCATTGAAACCGGGCGCGGTGGCTCACACCTGTAACCCCAGCACTTCGGGAGGCTGAGGAGGGCGACTCACTTGAGGCAAGGAGTTGGAAACCAGCCTGACCAACATGGTGAAACCCCATTTCTACTAAAAAATACAAAAATTAGCCAGGCATGGTGGCATGCATCTGTAGTTTCAATTACTCAGGAGGCTGAGGCTGGAGAATCGCTTGAACCCAGGAGGCAGAGGTTGCAGGGAGCTGAGATTGTGCCATGCACTCCAGCCCGGGTGACAGAGCAAGACCCTGCCAAGAAAAAAGGAAGGAAGAAAGGAAAAAAGGAAGGAAGAAAGGAAAAAAGGAAGGAAGAAAGGGAGGGAGGAAGGAAGGAAGGGAGGGAGGGAGTGAGGGAGGAAGGGAGGGAGGAAGGGTGGAAGGAAGGAAGGAAGGAAGGAAGGGAAGAAGGAAGGGAGGAAAGGAGGGAGGGAGGGAGGGAAGGAGGGAGGGAGGGAGGGTGGAAGGAAGAAGGGAGGGAGAAGGGAGGGAGGGAAGGAAATGTGGAATTGAATAAGAATTAGTGCCCTAAATGGTGGGACCCCCGTCCCTCACCCCTTCAGGCTCCCAGAATTCTGCAAGCCAGGTTTATCCTCTACAAGTGTGAGCTTGGATGAGACTCCTCCAGGAAACTAACTAGTCTGAGAAAAAATAATGGTAGCTACTCACACTCAAGGGTCCCTCAGTGAAACAGCCATAAGTCTAAAGAAGTCTTCCCGTCAACAAGCCTCAGCCCTGCATACACAGCTTCCAGTCAGCTTGCTAGCGCTTAGTCCTTACATAGGAACAAACAGCCAAGGGTCACCAGACATTTGAGGAAAGCACTAGAACCAGCCAACAAGCCAGTGAACAGGATAAAGGGGTGTATAGGAAATAGAGATTTCCATAACACAGATTCACATCCTTGAGACATTGGAGGAGATTCTGCATCCAAGCACAGGGTATCATACAGAGTTCTTGGAAAGTAAAACGTACTTCAGATAAAAATTCAGTAAAGTGTTGGAAGATATAATTGAGATAATCTTCTGGGAAATATCACAGAAAGACAAAGACCTGGAAAATAGAAATGCCAAAGAAATTAGAGCATTAATGCAGGAAATCCAATATCAAATTAGTAGGATTTTCACAATATATGATAATTGAAAAAAGATAAATGAAAAAATTAAATAATGTGATTAAGCTTTGCAGAATATAACCAAACGAGTTTCTGGATTAACATAACCCACTGGAGACCCAGCTCAGGTAGGAATAAAAGATCCTCACCAAGGCACATCATAAAGAAATTTGAGAAAATCAGTGAAAAAGAGATCTTACGTGTTTCCAGAGGAAAGGTGGGGGAAGGTCATATACAAAGAATCAAGAATCACAATGGCACTGAATTTCTCAATAATTGGAAGGTAAAAGATGATAAAACAATGCCTTCAACATTCCAAGAGAAATTACTTCCAAACAAAAATCATATATCCAGACAAATTATCAGCTGAGTGTGAGCAGAGACTAAAGACATTTTAGATACGGACAATGTCAAAAATGTACTTTCATTAACCATGTCTGAGGAACCTAGTGAAGGCTGTCCTCTACCAAAACGTGGGAGTGAATTATGAAAGAGGAAGGCATGTGTCTTAATGTGCTCAGGCTGCCATATTAAAATAACTATGCACTGGATAGTTTAAACAATAACTGTGTCTCCCACAGTTTTGGAGGTTGGAAAATCCAAGATCAAGGCATCTGCTAATTTGATGTCTGCTGAGGAGGGCTTTCTTCCTGGTTGGCAGGCAGTCAGCGTCTCGCTGTGTCCTCACGTGATGAGTCTTTGATATGTGCACATGGAAAAGGGCAGAGAGAGGAGGAGGGAGAGAGAGAGACAAAGAGGAGAGAAGAGAGAGATCTCACCTTCTATAAGGTTAGAACCTCAGCCTCCTGACCTCATCTAAGCTTCTAAAAGCCCCATCTCCAAATACAGTCACGTTCGGTGATAGGGCTTCAACATATGAATTTGGGAAGAACACAATTCAGTCCAAGCATCACGGAATCCATAAAATAGGGAATTTAACATAGGAGAGATAAGCACATTTCCAGGATAACAGCCGAATAATATGTCTAGAGAAAGACCAGCCCAAGAGCAGAGGATGAAGGGCTTCTGGAATGAATGAGAAAACTGACCAATGGTCCAATGTATTTGATTGTGTTAAGAGAAATTTCTAACTTCTGGCAAAAGTGTGGGATGTATAGAAAAACACATTACAAAATAAAGCAGTAATTTGCTACTCAATAAACCAATAATTAATATTAGGAAGGAAATTCAATTATAGTATGCTGTGTGGCTTAGCAGTGAACAAAATTTATATATATTTTTCACCTGTGATCATAACATTGTCAGAGCATTAGCTTTGCTCCACATAAAGCATCACCCCTTTACTCCCAGAAGAGTGTCCTCTTCTTCTGTGCTCCCACCTCACTGTATACCCATCTCTCCCAGCTTAAAACGTATGACCATGCTCCTGTCTACATGTCAGCCCCCAGCTCCCCTCCTTACCAAGACTGCCCCTGTAGATCACACATTTGGTGACGGGGACAAAGATTAGACACAGTGAAGGAGAGTGTTGTCGCATATCAGAAGTTGTGAGAACACTCAGGATTGGGTGAGGGGAGGCTTGGGTGTGGGAAGAGGGACCCTTCTGCAGTATTCATCAGGGTGATCAGAAAAGCTCTCTGAGAAAGTGAGCATAATGGTTCATTTTATGTATCAACTTGTCTGGGCTATGGCGTGCCCAGGTTAAACATTGCTTCTGCGTGTGTCTATGAGGGTGTCTCTGGATGAGATCAGCATTTGAGTCAGTGGACTCGGTCAGGTAGATTGCCTTCCCCAATGTGTGTGAGTATCATCCAATCCATTGAGAACTCAAGGAAAGAGCAGGCAGAGCACAGGGCAGAGAAGGGAGGGATTCCCCGTCACCTTTTTTTTTTTTTTTTTTTCCTGCCTGTTTGAGCTGAGGCATCTCACCACATCTTCTCTGGCTCTCAGGGTGGGATTTATAACAATGGCTCCCTTCTATCTCAGGCCTCCAGACTCCAGCTGAATTACACTATCAGCTTTTCTGGGTCTCCAGCTTGCAGACTGTGGGACTTCTCAGCCCCATGAGGAATTGTGAGAGCCAATTCCTCATAATAAATCTCTTCATATATACTTTCAATTGGTCTGTCTCCATAGAGAGCCCTGAATAATACAGTGAGCTTTGCACAAAGACTCAAGCCAAGCTGCTTTCTGAGGGAGAAGAGAGGCCGGCAGAGGGAAGGGCTAGGAGCAAAGCCCTAAGCAGTGGGAAAGAAGAAGGAATGAGGATACAGAAATAATAAGGTCAAGGTCATGAAGGGACCTTGGTAAGAACTTTGACTTTAACTCGGAGGGAACTAGGGAGCCATTGAAAATCTCTGAGCAGAGGAAGGGCCTGATCTGATTTATGACTGCAGAGGAACCAATTAGATGCTGTTGCAGCAATCCAGATAAGAGATGATGGGGGGTTGGCCGAGATGGCCACAGTGAGGTGGAAAAAAATGGTTGGATTCTGGATGTATTTTGAAAGAATGAATGAATGAACAAAGCCAGTTTGTATGAGATTCTATTTGACATTAGATTTCTTCAGAAATCTGGAGATAAATAACTTCAGTTTTCTTTCTTTCTTTTCTTTTCCTTCCTTCCTTCCTTCCTTCCTTCCTTCCTTCCTTCCTTCCTTCCTTCCTTCCTTCCTTTTCTCTCTTTCTTTCTTTCTTTCTTTCTTTCTTTCTTTCTTTCTTTCTTTCTTTCTTTCTTTCTTTCTTTCTTTCTTTCTTTCTTTCTTTTCTTTCCTTCTTTCCTTCTTTCCTTCTTTCTCTTTCTTTTTTTTAGACAGATTCCCACACTGTCACGCAGGCTGGAGTGCAGAGGCACAATCATAGCTCACCGCAGCCTTGACCTCCCAGGCCCAACAATCCTCCCACCTCAGTCTTCTGAATAGCTGGGACCACAGGCTCATGTCACCATGCCCAGCTAATTCTTTCTGTTTTTTGTAGAGGTGGGGTCTCACTATGTTGCCCAGGCTGGTCTCAAACTACTGTTCTCAAGCCATTCTCCTGCCTCAGCCTCCCAAAGTGCTACAATTACAGGCATGAGCCACCGGACCAGACTTAACCCAGTTGACACCCATGTTCTATTTTCTGCAGACCTCAGAATCTGAGATTCTCTTCAATCTACTCAACCTGGTCCATCTGGTCCATCATCTTCTTGAGGAACCAACACCCAGAAGGGGAGAGGACTTGTTCCAGGACCACCAAGCTAAGCTTGAAGCAGAGACCACTCACACTTCTGCTGCCGCCTCTCACATACATCTCCAGAGGGTGCCATGTGTAATTCTGAAGCCAGAGTCCTCCCAGGCCCTCCCCAGAGCCCAGTGATGGAATAAGGACTGGGCAGCGGCCCTTGGGCCTGGCAAGAGTGTGGCATTTGATTGGCTCTAGTCCCAGGTCTGACAACATACAGAAGAACAGGTGAAATAGAGATGAGCTGCCACTTCCAGAGGGCCTGGCTGTGTGCTGGGCTCCAGACCACACACCTGCGCCTCTGTCTCCTTCAATACGTGCAGCCACCCTCCTCTTCAGATGAAGAAACCCAGGCTGATAGAGACCAGGCAATGGCCTAAGGTGATCCACAAGTAGAAAGGGTCAGAGCTGGAATGAAACCCAGGTCCACTGATTACAAAGCTCACGTGCTGCCCTGAGTGCCTAGGAGAGGTCTGCCTTTGGGTAAGGTCCCCCCCACCCTGGGGTTCACCCTTACCTGACATGGAGGCTGCTGAACTATCAGGGATCTAACCTGAAACAGCCTTGGCTGGCATGGTTTAGGGAAAACCGAATGATAGGCAAGAATCGCCATGTGATTCCCAAGAGCCGTCTGTCACTTAGACCTGCCAGTTTATTTCCCGGAGGTGTCCAAACTGGGAGTCCTGTGAACGGGGGACATTCCGAGTCCCTGGGAGGGGGGGATGCTGGTCCCGCTTTGCTTCCCTACATGCTCCTCTCCTTTCAAACTCCCCGGCTTCACAGACCCCTGTGCCTCTGCAGCAGCACACAGGCAGCGCACACCCACACATTCACATACAGCTCCCACAAGGACAGTCATATGGGCTGCAGCTGGGACTCACAAGTTCCTCTATGCAGTCTGAAAAGCAGCAGGAATCAGCCATGCCCTGCTTCTCCCACTGACCTCAAATTAGCAATGGAGGGGAAATAGAAGATCCAAGTCAAATTTCTTTTTTCAAGATAAAACACGGAAGCTTTGGAGCCAGAGGACGAGAATCTAAGAGGCAGCTCTCCCTTTACCTTTGGCAATGCTTTTTAGCTATTGGAGCTTCAGGTCCCTCTCTTGTACGAAGGAGCCTCAAGGTGCTACTGTAAAGATTCTTAATAGAATGTGAAGTCGCCAGCAAAGTGCATGGCACGCGGATGCTCATCCTTAGGGCTGGGTGTGCTGGAACCTTAGGTGAGGAATTGAAATTTTGTTATGGAAGGACAAGAGTCTCCTAATTTCTTGCTACCCAAGATCAAAGTTTTTTAAAACCCATCTTATATTCTAATAATACACTTTAATCAACATGTATTGTATGTTTTTTTTTAATTCTCCCTGCAAGCCTATGCATTAGGCATCATTATTTCTATTTATTTATTTATTTAGATAGTCTACCTCCATTGCCCAGGCTGGAGTACAGTGGCACCATCAGGGTTCACGGCAGTGTTGATTTCCTGGGCTCAAGCGATCCTCCCGCCTCACTCTTCCTAGCTGGGACTACAGGTACGTGCCACCAGGCCTGGCTAATTTTTTTAAAATTTTTTGTATTGATGGGGTCTGACTATGTTGCCCAGGCTGATTTGAAACTCTGGGCTCAAGAGATCCTCCTGCTTCAGCCTCTTAAAGTGCTGGGACTATAGACGTGAGCCACCGCACCCAGCCTATTTTTATTTTAAAGAAAAGTACACTGTGGCACAGAGAGGTTTAAAGGTTTAAAGTCACACAACATGTTGATGGCAAAGGTGGAGACTTCAAGCCCAAAGCACAGGGCTGCCTGGCTGTAAGAACTGCCTGCATTTGCCAAGTGAAGCCTCAAAGTTGGACCTCTAAGAAGGATGATAATTATGACATGGAGGGGCAAAGCGGGAGGCGATACCAACAGCTACAACTTACCGAGGACAAAGCCCCTCCAAGGCTTTCTGTTCATTTCCTCCTTCAGTCCTCCCAGCGACCCCATCCAGCAGGCAGCACAGGGAGGATGGGGGACGAGATGCTGGTATGTCTGGTCTCCCTCCCCACTCTTTCACTTCCTACCTGCATGACCATGGGTGGTGCACTTCTCTCTGCGCATTAGTTCCCTGACCTGGACAATTGAGCTAATCATTATACCTGCCTCTGAGGGTTGGGAGGGGCCCTTGAGTTAACCTTGGAGTTCTACAGCTGCATCTGACCTGGAGAGAGGGCTCCGTACACTGAAGCTCAAAGACAATTGCCAAGGCTGGACCACTCATTAGCCGGAACTCCTGTCAAATCAATAAAAAGGCTCATGAGCATCACGGAGCACTTGTTGTAGGCGAGGCTCTGCAAGAGCTACGGGATGAGATACAAAGGCAATGCTTCTCAGGGGTATTCACTTCCCCCCAGCTGCTACAACCGACATCGTGTTCCCCCAGTGTGTGTATGTTGAAGCCCTAACCCCTAATGTGATGGTATTGGACAGAGGCTTTTAGAAGTCAACTCAAGTAAATGAGGTCATAAGGACAGGGCCCTGATCCAACAGGGCTGGTGGTTTTAGAAGTAAAGGAACAGAGGGAGAGAGAGAGAGAGAGAGAGAGAGAGAGAGAGAGAGAGAGATCTTGCTTGTGAGCAGATAGTTAGAAGACGCCATCTATAATCTAGGAAGTGAGTTCTCACCAGAGACCCAATGACACATTGATCTTGGACTTTCCAGCTTCCAAAACTGTGAGAAAATAAATCACTGTGGTTTAAGCCATTCGGTGTGTGGTAGAGGGTTGTGGCAGCCCAGGGAGGATTAATACACCGGCACGGTCGGGATCTGGCAGCAAAGGAGACATTGGATGGGCAACAGCAGTGTGTGATCCCCCAAAGCCAGGCAATGCTTGGTGACAACGAAAAGATGATGCGTTGCTAAGGGATAATGTGGAAATAAACTTGAGACAAAATGTTCAATGAAAAGGCAAGCTATGGAACAATTTAGAAAGCACAACCCATTCACGAAAACCAAAACCCTTCACATGCACCAATACAAAACAATGCTGTGTATTTCTATCGGAACTTATTTGAGTACGTAATGTACAGAGAAAGGTCAGCAAAACTAGACTCATCAAAGTAATGTCCTGGAGTACTTCTGAGGAGATGGAGAGGATAGGGAGAGGAGGTCAAGAAGGACTTTAGCTTTATGTGCCTTTTGACATTTTGAGAATATATTCATGTATTATGTTACACGAGGACTGCAAAAGTAATAAAAATTTACCAAAAAAAAAAAAAAAAGGAACAACCGTCTGCTCTGAGGCGAGCTTTACCTCCATCACATACATGAAAGCCTCTGGCGTAATTTTTTAATGCCTCTTCACCCCACACCCCGTTACATCTCTTAAATGAAAGACTCTTTTGGAAACAGGAAGAACTGCAAAGAGGATGAGAGGGTGGTGAGATCCATTAGATAGTCTGAAGAGAGGAGAGGAGGGTGGTAGCAAATGAAAGCAAGCGATAAGGAAGAGAGGACATCTGATCAAAGGCTCTCACGTACGTAAGAGGCATTCATATTTGACGCACGTGCTCCCATTGAATTTTCACTGCAGCCCTGCTGAGGGTTAACCCGCTTTGCAGACATCCAGGCCCTCCAGCCCATGGGCTCTGCAAGCTGCCTCCTGCTGGCTCTCTCTGAAGCACAGATTCCTCTGCAGGTGGCAGCCTGGGCTCTGGGGTGGATGCACGAGGAAGCTCTTCTGGAGGGCTCACCACTTCTTGAGTCACCCCTGAGTCACATGTCACAATCCTACTTGTAGGCTGGGCCCAGGGAGGAGAGTCAAATCACCCAGAGGCTGGGCAAAGCTGTATGTCACAATCCCACCTGCAGGCAGGTCCAAGGATGAGAGTCACAATCCCACATATGTCCCAGGTCCAGTCTCTCACCTGAGACAGTCCCTGAGCCTGGTCCTGCAGGAGCCATGGCAGCCTTCTGTCCTCTGCCTGCTGCTTAGTGCCCTGGGTGATTGGGTGGCTTCTGTATCTGTGCAGTGCTAACCTGCCTCCCTCTGCAGGCCCAATGCCAGAGAGGAGGCGGACACCTTTGAGCAGAGCCAATGACAGCCTCACTCACTGAGCTGTGTCATCTTCCAAGACTGTTTGATAAGGGCAGAGCTTCTTTGGGTATCAGGGACCCAGTCCAAAAACAGGCACCAGAAGGTAGTCTCTACAAAGTGTGCTTAAAAATAAAAAGGAATTAGGAAACGTGTAGCCTCCTTCACACAAGAAGTGGCTGATTTTTTTTTTTTTTTTTTTTNTTTTTTTTGAGATGGAGTCTCACTCTGTCACCAGGCTAGAGTGCAGTGGCGCAATCTCGGCTCACTGCAGCCTCCACCTCCCGGGTTCAAACGATTCTTCTGTCCCAGCTTCCCAAGTAGCTGGGACTACAGGCACGTGCCACCACATCCAGCTAATTTTTGTGTTTTTAGTGGAGACGGGGTTTTACCATGTTAGCCGGGATGGTCTCGATCTCTTGACCTCATGATCCATCCACCACAGCCTCCCAAAATGCTGGGATTACAGGTGTGAGTCGCCGTGCCCACCCTCAGCCGATAATTTCTTAAAGGCAAGGGAGGGGGTTGAATATAAAAGAAAACAAAAAGATATTTTATTGATGCTGCTGTTTATTTTAATTAGAACCAAGGAATGCATGTGGGGGAGGAAAGGCAGGTTTATCAAAGGATATTCACTAGAATTAAGTCTTCATTAAGTCTTAAGTCACTTTCTGGTAAAATATGAAAGTGTCTGGTTAGGAGAAGCTGTCTCAGCTTGTGCTGAACTGTTATATGTGACATCGTTCTCAAACCTGAAAAGTCTTAGACCTCCTTCTTTCCCAGCTCCTGCCACTGTGCTGCAAAATTGTGATTCCACATCTACGTGAACCCAGGTGGGCCTCCCGTCAGTGTCCCCCGGCCTGAGAGGGCAGCGCCAGGAGTAAATGTCATGGCCAGTCTCTTGTTCCCATGCACACACACACATCTGCTTTCTCACACATCTGGAAGTAGACTCTACACACCATTCAGCATTTTGTTTATTTTTCAATTGACAATATATAAAGGAAATAAAGATGAAGATAGTTTCCCATTCCAAGTCTTCTCAAGACCTGGCCAGACCTCCATCTAAGAAGAATCAGCTGAGTTGCTCGAACACACTATAAAGAGGATGGAGAAGGGGTACAGACCGTCTGCAGAGGCCCCTGGGATAAGCATGTGGCAGAGGAACCCTGGAGGAAGTAGGTTGGTTCTGCATGGGAGCATCAGAAAGCCGGGGACGTGACACGCCACCCTCTCAGGCTGGGGGACACTGACGGGAGGCCTGCTTGGGTTTACGTGGATATGGAATCACAATTTTACAACACAGTGGCAGGAGCTGGGACAGAAGGAGGTCTAAGACTTTTCAGGTTTGAGAATGACATCGTATATGTCGAAGAGGGGCCATCTGATCAAAGGCTCTCACGTACGTAAGAGGCATGTACGTACTTCAAGCTGAGGCAGCCTCTCCTAATCAGACACATTTATATTTCACCAGCAAATGTTCAAATAGCTTTTGGTTCTCAAACCTTTTTGAATCTCAGAAATACATAGAAGGGGTTGTAGATGTCAATAAAGGACCCACTTCGAAAAGAAAGATATTAAATCGAGTAGGAAGGAATGGGATTCAAAAAGAAATGAAATTAGTAAACATGTCGCTAAATCTAAATCAACACTGTCTGTACGAAACTAAAAAAGTCATGTTTTGGGGGGTGTTTCTCTAAACCCAAGAAGGAACTACAATACTTGGCAAATATCAGACGAAAATGGGGAAGCAGAAGATCAGAGTTAAAACCTTCTAACATCATTGTGTTGTCTTACAGGATGATAGGAACATTTTTTTATTTGGAAGTTAAGCACTCAAGTTGGATAAAGTAAGGCTGAACACTAAATTGTAAAAGAACACAATCTGTAACTTCCAAACAATAAACCGGGGGAAACTAATCAACACTTGATCTAATGTAATAAAGCAGGAAAGCGAGACACGGTGGAAAATCGTAGTAAATAGGATATACAGAGCCAGCTGCCCAGCCATATGAACAAATGTAAATGGATCAAACTCATCCACTAAAAAACTGAGATTTTTTTCAAGCCTGGGCAACAAAGCGAGATCCCATCTCTAAAAAAAAAAATTTTTTTTTTTAATTAGCCAGGCGTGGTGGCACATGCCTGTGGTCCCAGCTACTAAGGGATCTGAGGAGGAAGGATCACTTGAGACTGGGAGGTCAGCTGCAGGGAGCCACGATTGTACCACTGCACCCCAGCCTGGGAGACAGAGCAAGACTCTGTCTCAAAAGAAAAAAAAAAAGACTGATTGCATTTTTAAAAACCTAATTATGTGATGTTTAAGAGATATATCTAAATTATGATGCCTCAAAATACAGAGAATAAAGATAAAGATATCCAAGGCAAATAAATACTAACCTAGGGAGATCTGGGGTCACAATATTAATATCGGATAAAGCAATCTTGAAGGTGTTATTTAACTGTGTCTTCGTTAAGAGAAAAAGCCCAATGAGCCATATGAAGAAATTTCAACTCACAAAATAGATGAACATCAATATGTTAGTACCAGACTGCACATTGCAAGGGAAATTGTCTGCTAATTTATCTGTACTGGCCACTGGGCCCAAAGCTCCTGGGAGGAAACAAGCCATGTCTTATTAGTAGTCACTTAGCCCAGGTCTGACTTAGGGGATTCTTAATAAATGTTTATTGAATAAACCAGTGGTTCTCAAGCCTGGCTGCACATCAGAATCTTCTGGGAGTTTTAAAAAATACTGAGGCTTGGGCCCCACCCCAGACCAATTAAAGGAGAATCTCTAGGGGTGGGACTTCAGTATAGCATATATATTTTTTAAAAGCTCCCCAGGTGATTCTGATATTTGGCCAGGGCTGAGAACCGCTGGAATAAATAAATGACTGAATGACCAAATGAATGAGTGTCTCTTTGATTTAGAAAAGAATTCATTGCAGGATTTCTTTTAAAAGCACATTCCCATGGTGCATTTCAATGTAATTTGATTTTAAGAAATTTGATTTACACCCAATATTGCTGGGACAATCTATTTTGTAAAGCAAGGAACATCTGTATTATCTATCCATTTCTTTTTTTTTTAAATGGATTTGGGAATATTCTGTTTCTCCATTTAGAACTGGGCTGGAGACTTGAGCAAAGATTGGATCATTTCCTGTTCTGCGAAAAAATGCCTTCTCCCACTCTGGCATTCAGAGACCATTTCCCGGCAATATTAAGCATGTGATTACTTAAGGAGACACTTAAGGCAGTTTTGAGAAGTATAAAACATCGTGGTCTGGGCTTCCTACTCCTGATGTTACACAAGCGACATCGAGAATTCAACTCAGTCCTGCCTCCACGTATGAGGTCCCTCCTGTGTGCCTGGCACTGTGTTAGGTGCGAGGAGCAGACAGGAAGATAAAAGTCCACTCAGGGCGGAGCAGTCAGAAGGCAGAATGCAGGGTAGAAGGAGTCCATGGCCAGGCGCAGTGGCTTCCCTCTGTCACCCCAACACTTTGGGAGGCCAAGGCAGGCAGATCACTTGAAACCAGGAGTTCGAGACCAGCCTGGGCAACATGGCAAAACCCCATCTCCACAAAAAATACAAAAGTTAGCCAGACATGGTGGCATGACTGTAGTTACCCCAAAAGAGGACGTCCATGTGTAAGATGAGGCGACAGAGATGTGCTTCCCCTAGTAGCATCAATACAAAGACAGATCCCTACGTTCTGATTAAGTCTTGGGTGGGCTGGTGGGAGAAATGTCTCACAGAGGAAAGAGCGCTGGAGCTCTGTCCTAGGGGATGTGAAAGATTTCTGCCACGGAGAATTTGTGAGGAGCTCGTGGCAGCAGAGGGAGCAGCACGAGGAGTCTGGGAAACCACAGCAGAGGAAGGGTGACCTGTTGGGCTATTTCCTGGCGCCTTTCTCCCAGGGCTTGACACTCCCCTGTGGCTGCCTTGCTCCCAGGGCCCCGGCTGGCCAGCCGCACAGGACATGGACTACTCCTTCCCTCCCATCTCTGCTTTCGCCAGTGTTTTATCTGCCCCCTAGGACTGCCATGACAAAGTGCCACAAACTCGGTGGCTTGAAACACCAGGAATTCATTCTCTCACCGTTCTGGAGGCTGGAAATCCCAAATCAAGGTGCTGGCAGGGCCCAGCTCCCTCCGGATCCATAGGAGGGTTCTTCCCTGCCTCTCCGAGTTCCCGTGGCTGCTGGTCATCTCTGGCCTCCCTGGCCTGAGACTGCTTCATTCCCTCCTCCGTATTCACATGGCACCTTCTCCCTGGGTGATTTCACACCCCCTTCCCTCTGTCTGTGTGTCTCTGTGTGCACGTTTCTCTTTTTTTTTTTTTTTTTTGAGACGGAGTTTCGCTCTTGTTACCCAGGCTGGAGTGCAATGGCGCAATCTCGGCTCACCGCAACCTCTGCCTCCTGGGTTCAGGCAATTCTCCTGCCTCAGCCTCCTGAGTAGCTGGGACTACAGGCACGCACCACCATGCCCAGCTAATTTTTTGTAGTTTTAGTAGAGACAGGGTTTCACCATGTTGACGAGGATGGTCTTGATCTCTTGACCTCTTGATTCACCCGCCTCGGCCTCCCAAAGTGCTGGGATTACAGGCTTGAGCCACCGCGCCCGGCCATGTTTCTCTTTTTTATGAGCACACCAGTCATATTGGATTAGGGCTCACCCTAACGGCCTCATTTTAACTGGTATTTTTCTGCAAAGATCTGTCTTCAAATAAAATCCCATTGTGAGGTACTGAGGGTTAGGACTTCAGCATGTCTTTGGGGTACACAGCTTAACCCATAACAATCATGAAGTCTGAAAGATGACCCGTTTTATTCTCATTTCTTTCCTTTTCCTTAAATTTTTTTTTTCTCTGCCTCCAGGCAGTTAGGATTTCTCCTTTCCTCCCAAAATTCTCAGTCTTCTGCGTCATTCTCCCTCCCTGCTCCTCCCCACCCACCTATGCTGCCCACAGGACGACTTCAGCCACCCTGGACAGTTTCAGCAATTCCTTATCTGCCGCCTGGGTTTCCACAAGGTACTGCCTGTCTTGCTGTCCATCCCTCCTGGTTCCTACAGCTTAGCGGGCACAGCACACCTTCCCTCCTTTCCCCCCAGCAGCGATCGGAAACCGCGCTCCCTGTGGCGCTCAGCCTCTCCGCTGGACCAGCTGCTGCACAAGCCGTCCTTCCCTGCAACACTTTCATGTTTTCACCCTCACCTCTGGGACAATTCCACAGGCTTCCAAATCCTCAACTTCCCCCTCTGTCAATAGCAGCATCTTTAGAGGTAGCCCCAGAGCTTCCCCACAACCCCTCTGTCCTCTTCTTTCCTCTCGGAGATAATCCGAGCAAAGTCCAGTCTTAACTTGTCGGCCTCTGTCCTTCACCAGGATCTCAGCTCCCCTTCATCTGTCTCCTGCTACATTCTTGAGTGTCTGCAGCCAAGGCTGTATTTCTTCTCTGCTTCCCTCTTCCTTTTCCCATCACCTCGGCTTGCTCCCTGCCCTCTCCCTTCATTTCTTTGTCTGTTATTTACATAAAGTTCCTTTCTGCGTTCCTCATCCTATGGAGAGATCCCCTGTCGAGGCTCCCAGGGCTAATGCTCCTTCTGGAACGTGGCTTGTGCTGCTCCGTCTTTGCTCGGTCACCTCCAGCCGTCTGATGGGCTGCGTCTCCCTGCTGTGGGATGTGCCTGGGCTATCGCCCACAGAGGCCTGGGTGGAAATTCCACTCAGCCAAGGTGGCAAGGGTCTTCTCTGGTGATAAAGAGCTTGGTGTTGGCATCAGACAGACCAGGGTTTGGATCCTCACTGTCAATTGTGTGACCTTGGGCAAATTACTTAAATATCTAAGAGCTGACTTCCTAATCTGTGCAAACAGGGAAAGGTAGCACCTACCTCATGAGGGTGAGAGATAGTCGGGTCCCAGCCAGAGATGCTTGGCAGTTTTGCGGTAGGACAGTTCTAGGATCATTCAGTAAGAGTTTGTATACAAAGGGTCTATTTACAAAGTGGCTGGTTGCAGCAGTAGCTACCCCAGGCCCTAAGAAATGAGGATGGAGCAGGCAGCAGGGAGGTTACTAGAATCCCAAACAACTGGCTGGTGACTGTATAGAGTCAGCTTTGAGAGATGGGAAACCCAGGCCCGGGCAGGCGCCAGTGGGTGCAGAGCCTATTCTCTCCCCCGCCCACCCACCTGCCTCCTGTGGCTGCCTCCCACTAGCTGAACCCCGCAGGAGGCCAGAGGCAAGGGATTCCTAGCCGTGGATCCATGGAGGTCAGCAGCAGGGCATTGGGGTGCCGGGAGAGTAAAAAGATTTGGGGAGGCAAATGGATGAATCAGCAGTTTTGTAAATCAAATAAGGTAAGGCATGTAAAACCTAGCACCTGGTACCTATTAAGCTAATAAATGCGTTAGCGACTTTTTCTCTCCTGCTCCTCCTACTCCTCGTTATTACTGCTTAGATCAAACCAAGCTTGGTCTTTCCCAACTTTTCTATCACCAATTCTAGCTTTCTAGGAAAAGGAACTACCAGAAACCTCTTCCCCTTGGATTGTTGACAAGTGCCTGCCAACTTGAAGTCCTATTCAGAGACTTATCCAATGATTCTGCTCTGCCCTCAGCCAATTGGCAAAGAACCACCCAACAGGTCCATCTGGCCTTTGCTGATGGCTCCCAACACAGAGCACACCCCTCTCCCTGGCTGGTCAAGGCACAAAGGGGTAAAATGAGGCCCCTTCAATGTGTAAGGATCTCTCTTGGCAATGCAGTTACTTGGTTTGTTATTCTTATAATCAGGGGGACCCACTAATACGTTAAAGGAATTTATGCAAAATGAATGTTGAACAAATATTTAAGCTACAGTAAACTAAGGGGGAGAGCATAGCAACCAACGGAAGCACATTTACTCACCCTCACCGGGCGATTTTCCATACCTTTTTATAATTAAGTGCTATTGTTTTCATCTCCAGATCCCAAATATTTCACTTTCTGACACATCTGTAGGGCATTTGATGTATGTTTTCCGCTTTCTCTTTCTGAATGGAAAGCCTGTCATGTGCAGTCCAGCCTGCTCTTTGTTTCTGAGGAGCATACTCGGTCCCCACAGGACTGGTAGGTCCACTGCCCCATATCTGAGTCGGAGATCGCACCACCACACTCCAGCCTGGTGACAGAGCGGGACACTGTCTCAAAAAGCAAAACAAAACAAAAAGATAAGTTTGCTTTTATTAACCCAGGAAAGTAAAACTATGTTAAATTCTGTTGGAATAGCAATAAAATAAAATAAAACATTTAAACTCAAAATAATGTTGTGAGTTTGAATGAATTTACTTTTCAATCTCTCAAAAAAATGTTCAACTGTTTTAATTTTCTGGGGGGAAAAATAATGGTTTAAATTGTCATTTTCCCCCCCAGAAAATTTAAAAAGGCATATATATTTTTTTTCTGCCTTGGCCTATAGTATGGTTCAGCATGGCTATGTAATTGATCCTTTAAGTATACAATTTTTATATTTTGCTTATCATGAAGTTTTGGCATTAATTTTGATTTTAAAATATTACATTAAATATCATTTATGTTTATTAATGGATTTTGGGGGTGCTGTATTGATTTTTATACCTGAAGGGAGGGCCTCACTCATTATACCTTACCCCTGGCCCTGCCTCCTTGGGCATGAGCCTAGCTCTAATGAGGAGGAAATGTCTGCTTGGGAAGACAGGCTTCACACTCATGTGCCTCTCCAGAAGCATGTGCGAGGGGAGAAAGGAAGATCCCACTACCGTACCTTTCCTCTCATCCAAGGACACGTTCTGCAGGACCCAGTGCAAAATGAAAATGCCAGGCCCTTGATCAAAAGTTATTAAGAACTTCAAGGTGGCAGTAGCAGAGCCAGAGACCAAGCTCTAGGCCCTTCTGAGTTTGGGGGCCTTATGCAACTGTCCGGGTCATCACCCAGGAAGCTGGCTCCGATCTCAGCCCCACCATCTCTGCAGCTCAATGCTGCAGGCACTTCCCACACCCAATGAGACCTCCTATCCTTCCTACTAAACATGCAGCCCGAAGCTCCTCTGCATGACGCTGACCCGGGTTTGACAGCTCTTTGCTATATTTTCCTGAGCAGATAGCGTTTGTCTATGCCTCCCTCTCCAGACAAAAGTCATCCCAGAGGTGGGACCATTTGCTCATATATTAGTCCATTCTCGTGCTGCTAGAAAGAACTACCTGACTGGGTAATTTATGGAGCAAAGAGGTTTAATGGACTCACAATTCTGCGGGATATAGAGGAAGCATGCTGGGAGGCCTCAGGAAACATACAATCACGACAGAAGGCAACGGGGAAGCAGGCACATCTTACCATGATAGGGCAAGAGACAGAGTGTGAAGGGGGAGGTGCTACACATTTTACACAGCCAGATCTCACGAGAACTCACTATCAGAAAAGCAAGGCGGAAATCTGCCCCCATGATCCAATCACCTTTTACCAGGGCCCTCCCCCAACACTGGGGATCACAATTCAACATGAGATGTGGGTGGAGACAGAGAGCCAAAGCACATCAGCTCACGTGGTCATGTGTTCATTCCTTCCTTCATACACTAAGCATGCATGGACTATCTACGTGCCAAGGAAGGTATTTGGGACCCAGAAAAGAACAGCACCAAAGCCCTGTTGTTGAGGATCCAGGTTTGAACGAAGTTGATAACGCTGCAGGTGTCTTCACGGGGCTGACAGCATAGAGCATAGAGCAGGTGGAGACCATATCTGTTTGGAATATGAGTTACCGTTGGCTCCTCCATCCTCTTCATTCAGGCTGTGTGACCTCCATGGCCTATGACCTTGCGGGGGAAGGCAGCCTTCAGTTCTCCTCTTTCTGACCTCCTGGTAATCCTATCACAGAGCCAGGTGTGCAGCCCCTCCATCTGCCAGCCCTGAGACCTCACACAAGTCAGTCATCTTTCAGCGCCTCAGTTTCCTCCCTTGCAAAGTGGAAAGCCATCTTCCCTCACAGTTGCCAAGTGTCTATGAAGCAAATCAGCCAAGTCCTTGTAAAGTTCATGTCCGTGTGAGGGAGTGATATTGTGAGTGAATTGATCACTCTGTAGATGCAGCCACCAAGAGCCAGCTAACTGGCTAATAGTCATTTTGCAAATGTTTGCTGAGCACCTACTGTGCACCTAGCCCAGTGACCTCTGTGGCATCTTAAGGCTTATCAAGCATTTTCATACTTTCTGTTTTTTATTCTTCTAGAAGAAGATGACTGCTATTAAGCCCATTCTTACAAACCAAGAAACGGGGCCTCAGTCACATTGAACCCAAAGTTACTTGGCTATTTGGGGGCACTCTGAGATTTGCACATATCTCAGACTCTGTGACCAGTTCTCCTTCAGTTATATCTCAAGGCTCCTGCAGGGTCCTGCCATCTGCCTCTCCCTAACCCCCGGTCTGGCCTTGGAAAGGGATTCCAGGCAGGAAGGAATTCCACGGGCCTCTTCTTGCCTGCTCCAGTGCCCCCACCTCTGCCCCTGGGACTCAGCAGTCATGTTTTATGCCCTTCATGCTAGTAGAACAGCAGTGGCATCTCGCAGAAAGAGCTTTGGAAAAGATAAGCCCGGACTCCTGCCCCACCTGCACTTGGCTGGCCTTGACCTTGCCCTCCCCCTGCTCCTCTGCACAGTGGGAAACAGGTCTTATGGTACAAGGCTGTGGCGAGGGCTACACGGGGAGCGGAGGGGATCTATATGCAAAAGGAACTGGAAAGGAGGTTTCTGTTCTATTCTCAACAGCAGAAGCCTCGTCTTTACCTTTGTGCCATTCATCAGTGGACTGCATGGCCGCTTAGCAAAGTAAGTCCCTCTGAAGCAGGTCCTCACTTCTGCCTGCAAGCTGGGTTAGAGGAATCACAATTGCAATCTGCCCCAGAGTCACCCCAGCAGTTTCCTAATTTATAGGTACCTGTGCCTCCTTGCTGTGTTCCCAGGGGTGTGCTGGGCACAGCACAGCATCCAAGGGAAGGCCTAGTTATTGGCCTTGGAAGCCTACAGCCTGCGGGGGGAGGCAGGAGCAAGCAGACCTGACCAGCAAGGACCTGGCCAGCAAGCAGGTCAAACGGCCTGAATGGAGATGCTTTTGGGAAGCAATCTCTGCCCTTTCCGTCCATGCTGGAAAGGGCTGACAAACTTCACCCCACCCTCCTGAGGGATGCATGCTCTTTGGGGGCTTCCTGGAGGAGGAAGAGGTTGAGAGAGACAGGTGTTTCATGACTTCCTCCATCCTGATTCTTCGGGGCTACGTCCACTTCCCTTTGAATCAAACTCTACTTCTTTCATCTCTTCACCAAATGAATCTTTATCCTTCAAGATTCAGCTCAAGGTCACCTCCTCCACGAAGCCTTCCCAAATGCTCATAGGCTGAGTTTGAGGTTCTCTCCTCTGTGCTACTATAGCATCTTCTGTTATATCTATAATCATGATTTTTAAAGTAATCATAGTTATTCCATTTGGTACTTATTTTATGCTATATTCATCACCTGATTGCATCCTAATTTCCAAAGTGATGGAAGAACTTTTACTAATATCTCTATTTTGCAGATGAAGAAACAGAGAGCTAGTACATGGCAGAGCTTTAAACACAGTGGCTAATCCCAAGGCCTCACTCTGGACCAGCATCTGCGGGCTGTGATACCCTGTGCCCAGCCCCCAGCGCAGGGCCTGGTCTGCAGTGCAAGCTCAGAAAATGATCCCTGGATTAAAGTGTTCTCTAACGTTCTGCCCATCAGAACAGGTGGGAGCGCAGGTGGGAGCTCGGTGCCTGCAGGTACTAGAATCATCCAATCTTCACCAAGGTTAGCATTCCCATTTCACAGAGACATTAATGGAGAGTCAGAGAGGCCAACACCAAGCAGCCAGCACATGGCATGCCCTTTATGCCTCTACAGTTTTTCCTGCTGACAAGCTTCCTCCCTACCCTCCTGAGCACAGCATATTCTTTGGGCAGTGTGCACTCTGGGAAGGCTTCCTGGAGGAGGAAGAGCTTGAGAGGTGATAAAGTTTCATTTCTACTCCTGGAGATGCCAAGGCATCAAGAAGGAACACCTCCATGCAGCATTCCACTCCATTCTATTCCATTCTACTTTTCTCCCCCTCTCTGGGGTTTAGCTGTTACACACAAGCCTTCATTTACTGTCTCACCTGCTAAATGGGAGCAACAATATTTCACCCAACAGGCTTGTTCCAATGCAATAATGAAATAATGGAAATGAAATTGCTCTGTAAACTGTCAAATGCCATACAATTGCTGTTATGTCATCCGCACTGGCCGGCTTTGCTTCCTGAAGCAGCGCTGGCTACTGGGCATCTCTGTCTCGACTTGCTTCACATGAGCCAGCTTGGAGTGGGGTCTCTGGTCACACTGCTATTGTCTTGTAATCACATGGTCCTGAGTTCTGTCCCCTCTGTGTGCTGTCCGTCTTGGTCCTTCCAATGGGACATCTATGAAGACTGTTGAGAAGCCGTTCATTTTCTCAGGGCTGCTTTTTTAGGTGTGGTAAATTCTACATAACATTTACCATTTTAACCATTGTGGAGTGTAGCATTCCGTGACATGAAGTGCATTCACTTTTGTGCAACTGTTACCACCAGCCTTCTCCAGAACTTCTACACCTTCCCAAACCAAAACTCTGTACCCACTAAAACAATAACTCCCTATTTTTCCTTATTCCCAGCCCCTGGCAACCCCCATTCCACTTTCTGTATCTATGATGTTGACTACATATTTTATATAAGTGGAATCAAGCAATGTTTGTTCTTTTGTGTCTGGAGTACTTCACTTAGCAAAATGTCTTCAAGGTCCATCTATGTTGCAGCACATGTCAAAATTTCTTTCCCTCTTTTTTTTTTTTTTGAGATGGGGTTTTGTTCTTGTTGCCCAGACTGGAGTGTAATGGAGTGCAATGGCACGATCTCAGCTCACTGCAACCTCCTGGGTTCAAGTGATTCTCCTGCCTCAGTCTCCCAAGTAGCTGGGATTACAGGTGTGCACCACCACCCCTGGCTGATTTTGGTATTTTTAGTAGAGATGGATTTACACCATGTTGGCCAGGCTGATCTCAGACTCCTGACCTCAAGTGATCTGCCCACCTCTGTCTCTCAAAGTGCTGGGATTACAGGCATGAGCCACCATGCCTGACCAAAATTTTCTTCCTCTTTGAAGCTGAATAGTATTACTTTGTGTAGATACACCTTTTGGTTATTCCGAATAATGCTGCTATGAATATTGGTGACATATACCAATTTGAATCTCTGCTTCCGATGCATTTGGTATATATCCACAAGTGGAATTGCTGGATCAAATGGTAGTTCTATGTTTAATTAAACCAGCTGCAGCATTTTACATTCTTTGAGCTTACATTTTACCAAATCCTCTGCCTATATGCTAAGCACCTATTCTGTGATCGGCATGACCTCTGTTGAATGCCTAGATAAAAGATAACATTTAGAAACAGGAAAAACTGGCTGGTGCAGCGCCTGTAATCCCAGCACTTGGGGAGCTGAGGCAGGCAGATCATGAGGTCAAGAGATTGAGACCCTCCTGGCCAATGTGGTGAAACCCCGTCTCTACTAAAAATACAAAAATTAGTTATGCATGGTGGCATGTGCCTGTAGTCTCAGCTACTCAGGAGGCTGAGGCAGGAGAATTGCTTGAACCCAAGAGGCAGGCAGTGAGCTGAGCTTGTGCCACGGCACTCCAGCCTGGCAACAGACCCAAACTCTGTCTCAAAAAAAAAAAAAGAAAAAAGTAGAAAGGACTAAAGGGAGGAGTCATTCAGTGACTTACAGAAAACACAGGAGGAGCAGACAGACGCTCAGGCAGTACTGCAGAGCCCGTGACACACCAACGTGCAGAATTTGTTGCATGACGGAGCTTTTGCGTGTACTTGTAATCATGGATAATTTTATTACTTTTTACCAGATGCCTGTTAAATCCGTTCATATAAAAAGCAATGATTTTTCTTTTGCCAAAGGACTTGAGAAATGCCTATTTTGAAACCATGAATACCAGGGATACCAAGCAGACAGCAAAATCCCCAATGCAAATGTGTCTAGCTTTCCCAATAAAGAACATTATATGAACAGAGTATTTTTTTACATGCTCATAAAATGATTATACTTAGTCTGAGAATTTCCTGGTTTGCCTATGACTATTACAGACTTATTTCATAAGTTGATTTATTTTTTTAACAGTATCTGCAGGGACCTGTGTTTCAATTCCAGTTGGCTTTTTAGGTTTTTTGTTTGTTTGTTTTCCTTTTCATCTGAAAAGTCTCTTTTCAGCATGCTGCATTTAGAAGTGGCTAGAATTGCAAGAGGTCCTTGATACTTCGAAATCCTGTTCACGTTCTCAGCTGCTAACATTCTGGTTTGAGATTTTCCTTGCCTTGAATATTCATTGGCCATTTCTGTTGTTGCATTTACCAAAATAAAATCTACTTCAGCTTGTTTCTCTCCTGGAAAGGGCTGGTGAGCAGCTTTCTGACAGTTGTATATTAAATGCAGGTGGCTTCATGAATGCACTTTCTGTCTGGCTCAGAACATTAACCATAAGCCACAGTTTCTTCCAAAGGAACTGGAATGAATTAAATTGTTTAATAAAACCTTACTTACCTGGATAAACTCATTTCTATTTTGCATTTAGATTCCCTAATGTATCTTTCCAGATTGTTATTTGTAAAATAAAAAGCTAGACGTGTTTACTTAGAAAGCCAAACATGGGACTCTAATCCTGGTTCCTATCCAAGTTCTTTGCAACATCTTTTTTTTTCACATTTCCTACCACGCTAGGAACCGCTGCATATTTCATTTAGCACGAATTGATAACTCCCACCCCAGGTCCAAATTCAGATCCACTTAGGCATCACATGTTCTTTTTCTGCATATGTTTCTCTCCATGACACCTCTGAAATCTGTACTGTTTCAGACAGAAAGAAGCCCAAAGTTGCATATTCGCGAATTCATTTTAAAGGAATGTCCTTGCAGGAAGGCCTTGTCCGACTTCTGGGTGGAGTTCTCCAGAATTATCAAGGGTCCATTGAAGTAGCTGCTTGTAGGGATGTCGTTATGCTCCTCATAAAATCATTCTAGAGCCAACGCAGTAGATAGCCTAAGCTGATTGCTTCGTTCATACAGAAAGCTGAACCTGAAGGGTCAATCGTCCTTCCTCCTTGGCAAAGCAGTTTCCAGCACATAGTAGGCCCTAAGTGAGGGTTGGCTAAATTGACTACTGAATAAATAAACAATGAGGCTAACTGACTTCTTATTTCCCCTTCTTCCCTTTTCCAGAAACTCACTGCCAAATCTTATGATTAAATATAATTAACTATATTAGTGCAGATATTTGATCTAATTGTACCCTTTCCTTCTTCTGAAAACTTAAAAATTCCTAAAGGATTTTATTATTGACCCCTCTTAACATAAAGTACTAAAGATAAGGTCCTTCTAAGAGCCAGTATTCACGGAGCACATACTTTTTCTGATGTCACCTTACTTAATCTGCTCACTAACCCTGTGTACCAGGAATCAGTTCTCTATGTAATACATGAGGAAACCTGAGCATTTTTGTCCTTGATGTTTTTGAGCAAGCTGGTAGCTAACATGTTTACTGTGTGCGGGCACTGTGCCGATTATCTGACTTAAAGCACACAAAATTCACGAGGAAGGTATTCTTGGCAACCCCATTTTGTGGATGAAGAAACTGCAGCTTGGGAAATTAAATACTTACCTGAAGCACACATGGCTGAGAAGAGGCAGAGACCGGCTTTGAACCCAGGACTCCCACCTCCCAGGCCGGTACACCCAGTGCGATTCCTAGGCGTAGTGAAAGATTACCAATGCAGCCTCATTTTCATTCAGATGCAAATTGTTCCTTCTCATAACTGCAGCAGCTGCCCATGGACACTGACTGGGCTTAGGAGAAAAGGAAGTAGATATTATTGCAGAACAAAGTGGCTGACAGACCAGGCGTCACCGCAGCAAGGAAGACGATCGCAGGCTGCCCGAGCTCAGCTTTGCCGTGTGTGGTAGTGGCTGCTCAATGGAAGAGAAAGGGTGCTGGCTGGGCTGGAGGGCCACCAAGCAGTTCTGACCTCAGGCAAGTGCCTTCCGCTCTTTGAGAATCGTCTCCCGATGACAGGCATTGGGCTGGATGTCGCCCTGGCTCATGGCAGCTTGGACAACCTTCTCTTTCCCTTCCAGGCCTGGCCATTTGCAGGGGAGTCATTCTGAAGCCCCTCTGCCCCCTCCAATCTGCAGACCTGCTGAATGCCCGTCCTTCGTGTCAAACTGCTTGAAAAACTCGACAGGAACATCGGGGATGAAGTGCTTGAGGTTTATCGAGTTTTCAAGATTACACCTCCATGGACGCTTCACAAGGCCGCTCAGCGCCAGCCCTCGGAGCCTCCCCGGGCATCGCTGCCACCTCTGGCAGGCACCTCCAGAGGCTCAGGAAGCCAGACAGCCCCCCACCCACCCACCGATCAGACCCACAACGGCATTGCTGGGAGGAGGGGAGAAAGCACAGCGCTGGTTACCTTATAATCAAATTTTCGCTGTGCTCTCTGACAGGTTTTTAAGTCACTTAAGGGATCTATTTATATGTGAAAGCATCAGCATTGTGCAGTAAATCCAACCACAAGCCAGTCCCATATTTTATTAAGTTTAAGTTCAGTGAAAGTGCAGAGCAAACGAGGGCCCTGTGTCTCTCCGTTACATCTGATTTGCGGTTCCCATAAAAAGGCCCACATGCCGCTGTTTCAGATGTGTTTTGGATTGAAAATAGGATTAATGTGCTAAAGTGTGATTAGAATGGTTAAACACGATTAATTGGAACAGACTTCTGCTGCCAAGGGAGCTCCTCCGTGGCTGGCCCCGCTCCAGGTTACCAAGTGAACAAAGCCGACCAACTGTCCAACTCCTTCCCCGTCTCGCCTCACGTGCCTTGCCCCTTGCATTTTCTCATCGCCAGCCTGTCTCAGGGCAGATTAAATGCAGCTGAGAATGTTGGGCTCACTCGGCGGCGGCGTCCTCCGGGAATAGGCAGGAACCTCAGCCCGGCCTGGCCTTGGCGGTGCTGGCCGAGGGCTGCCGCGCACCGGGGGCAGCGGGCCAGGTGGCTGGGCTGGGGTGGGAGTCATTTGGGGTTTTTTTTTTTAATGATCTATTAAACCCCTGAACTTTAATCAAGTGGCTACCACACTGACGGTGCTGATGTACTCAAGGAGCCAAGGGGCCGGGCCAGGCACAGGCCACGGGGGTTGGCGGGAGGGCCAGGGCTGCCTGTTCAGGTCACCCACGGTCCCCGGGGGCTTGGTCCTCCGCCAGGGGGCTGGACAGAGGTGAACCTGCCTCCCAAACACAGACGGGGCTTTCCAGTGGAGTCCAGCCAAGCCTCCCGGAGGCGACCTGCCTGTGGGATTCCCCGGGGGCGCCCTCTCCGCTGGAGCTGGTTCCTCCACACTGAAGTCACCAGGCAAATATGGGGTCTCCCAGGCAGCAGCTGCTCCCAAGTCACCTGTCCCTCTGAGGCCAGGCAGATGGAAGTGACTTCCTCAGAAGTTCCTTAGGATAAACACGTTTAAAAGCGGCCTTCCTCATACCGGGGAGCTTGAAAGAGATTCTTCTTAAACATCGAAGAAGAAAACTTCGTGCAGGCCCTGAACACTGGAGCATGCTGCCCCTTTAAAAGGGTGGCCTGGATATTAAAGGGAAACAGGTCCTGGGAGGGACCCATTTCCCCAGGCCCCGGGCTCTGTGTGCCACGCAACTGCTGAAAGTGTGAGGGTTTTACGGTGGTAAACTCTATTTTTATCTCTCCCTTGGGTCCGCTAAATATGGAGGGGTATGTGTGTGAGAGAGAATGGCTATGTCTGTATGGTGTGCATGTCTGTATGTGTGACTCTGTGTGGTGTATATGGTGTGTGTGTATCTGTGTGGTGTGCGAGTCTGTGTGTGTCCCTGCACACCTATGGATTGTGTGTGTGAGTCTGTGTATGTGTATGTCCGTGTATAAGTATGTGGTATATGGTGTGTCTATGTGTGTGTATATCTATGTGGGGCGTGTGTGCTCATGAATGTCTATAGTATGTGTGTCTGTTGCACACATGTGTCTGAGTATGTGTGTGTCTGTGTGATGTGTATAGTGTATGCGTGTGTGTCTGTGTGGTTTGTATGTGTCTGTCCATGTGTGAGTCTGTGTCCATGAATATCTATGGAGTGTGTGTGTCTGTGTGATGTGTATGGTGTATGTGTGTGTCTGTGTGGTGTGTGGTCTGTGTGAGTCTGTGTATGAGTCCACGCATGTGTATTGTGTGCATGTGTATCTGTTGTGTGCATGTGTCTCTGTGTGGTGTGTGTGTCCCTCTGGTATGTATAGTGTGTGCATGTCTATGTGGCATGTGTGTGTGTGTCTGTGTGTGAGTCTGTGTCCATGCATATCTATTGTGTGTATGTGTGTTTGTATGATGTGTATGATGTATGTGTGTGTGTGGTGCGTATGGTGTGCATGTGTCTGTGTGATGTGTATGGTGTATGTGTGTCTGTGTGATGTGTATGGTGTATGTGTATCTGTGTGGTATGTATGTGTGTGTGTGGGTGTGGTATGTATAATGTGTGTGTTTGTGTGATATCGATGGTGTATGTGTGTGTGTCTGTGTGGTCCATGCATGTCTGCAGGTGTATGTGTGTGGTTGTGTGTGTGTGTGTGTGTGGTTGATGGGGAGAGACTGAAAGCAGGAGTCGGGCCTTCTGGAAAGGTCAGCTCTTGTAGGCTTCAGCCTCAGGCAGCCTGAAAGCCCCGAGGAACAAGGAAGGTGGCCGTATGATTTCTGGTCTAACCCGGAACACTTGGGAGTAAAAGATGCCAGTTGCAACTGCACACAGACTCACACGCACACGCAAACACACATGCACACACACACCCCAGATACAGACACATACACCATACACACCACATAGACACAGACACACCACACAGACCACACAGATATACACACATAACACCATGCACATCACACAGACACACACACACTATAATACCACATGAAGAGGCATAAACAGAAGCTGAGTGGGTGTGAGGTCCCCGCAGGAAGGTAGAGGGCCCTGAGCACACCCTAGGCCACGGTGGGGGGACTGAGCCCAGAGAGGAAGGGTCAGCGGGAGATAACACGGGCATGGAGGTGGGTGGACTGGGCGGGGTGCCAACTGCCGCTCTTCTCAGGGCCCTATCTCCAGGGGTCCCAGGCAGCCCGAGCCTCTCCCATCCCTGCTTTGTTCTATTCTCAGTCCTTCCAGAACTCTCCCCTTTTGAGTGTGCCCCACACCCCACATGGCCTCTGCCAGTCCTTCAAGGGCCCATCTGGTGGTTGCTTCAGGAACGTTTATCCAACCAGCCCCCTGCATCTCCAGGGCACCCACCCCAGGAGGTGGGGGTGACACAGGGCAGGCCCCGCCGCCGACTGCCACAGCTGGGCGGTACTTACAAACCCACTGCGGGTACACCGTGGGCTCCCGACCCGGGCTGCATTAGGACTTTTGTGGGCCGCTTCCTCCTGAAAAAATAAAATTTCTACTTGAAGATGAATATAATCTGGGCTGGATTGATTAGTATACTTGCATCATTACATTCATATTTTTCTTTTTTTGGAGACGGAGTCTTGCTCTGTCACCCAGGCTGCAGTGCAATGGTGCAATCTTGGCTCACTGCAACCTCCGCCTCCCACTTCAAGCGATTCTCCTGCCTCAGCCTCCTGAGTAGCTTGGATTACAGGCATGTGCACCATGCCCTGCTAATTTTT